>NW_020927127.1:0-367 GCF_003984885.1 Neopelma chrysocephalum
TTAGTGCTACAGAACAATAAGAAAGCCTTTTCTTACCACACTGGTTGCACCGCACATTAAGATGTTAATAGCTGCTAATTAAAGCTCCTGTCACAAAACAATAAGAAAACTTTTCCCATTCACAGTAGTTACACCAGACACCGAAATGCCAACAGTTGCTAATTAAAATCGGTACTACAGGAAAATAACAAGACTTCTCTCACAGCACCTACACTGAGTTGCCAACAGCTCCTGATTAAAATCGGTGCTGCAAGACAAAACAAGGAAACTTCTCTCACTCGCAGCACCTACGCCAGACAGTAAAATACCAACGGGTGCCGATTAAAATCGCTGCTACAAGACAGAAAGAAAACTCTTCTCACTCGCA
>NW_020927128.1:0-593 GCF_003984885.1 Neopelma chrysocephalum
AACAGCAGCATAAACATGCACAATTAAGAGGGCAAAACCACACAAATTACAATTAGCACATACAGCCCCAAGTCTCTGACTATTTATCCCTACTGTCACATTCCTTTTCCCTGTGCTTCACCCTCAGGGGACACAGCTTCACTGGGTGAGCTTTTGGTTTGTGTGGAAAACACCATGCCCCCCAGAACTGGAAGAGAGTGTTTAAAACTAAGATGAGGACCAAGAAGCATAAAACACCAAGTTTTGCAACTGCCACACACTCTTTCAGCTCCATCTACAGCAGTGGTTCAGTGGGACATATCCGAGCTCCCCGGCTCTGTCCCATGACGCTCAGAGGGTGGCAGTTGCAAAACTTGGTGTTTTATGCTTCTTGGTCCTCATCTTAGTTTTAAACACTCTCTTCCAGTTCTGGGGGGCATGGTGTTTTCCACACAAACCAAAAGCTCACCCAGTGAAGCTGTGTCCCCTGAGGGTGAAGCACAGGGAAAAGGAATGTGACAGTAGGGATAAATAGTCAGAGACTTGGGGCTGTATGTGCTAATTGTAATTTGTGTGGTTTTGCCCTCTTAATTGTGCATGTTTATGCTGCTGTT
>NW_020927129.1:0-750 GCF_003984885.1 Neopelma chrysocephalum
ACACTGCTTCCACCAGGCAATGTTGGTGCCCAGCAAGGCTTGGAGGCGTGAGAGACTTGCATCCTAAGCAATGCATGGTAGGGTAACAACTCTGACCCAAAAGACACTGCTCTGGTGTCTCTGCCCTGACACACTTCTTTTAAGGATACCAGGGTTTTTAGGAGGGTGCCAAAGCTGCCTGTTCCTCTGCCACAGTTTCTTGCACTTATCCCTGGTTCTCAGCCTGCTGCTGACAACTTCCCTTATCGAGATGCTGAACTTAAATAAGCCCATTTCCAAATGGGATCACCTCTGCAGCATCCTCAAGGACTCCTACCCACAGTTCTCCCTTGCCAAGTGTAGGAGGTGGTGCAGGATTTCCATCAACACCTGCTGGCCACATCTTGCTATCCTAAAAGTTCTCCTCTCCTGTACAGTGTCAAAACGAGTTGTTCTAGGAGAGTTTCTCATGGAGTCGATGAAATGACCTACAGAAATGGGCCTGATTTGCCATTCCATGTCATGTTACGTTGTCCCGTAATCACTCTGTGAGCAGGTGGAGCAACTTCCTTTATCCTCACCTCCTCACTGTTAATCCAACCACAGATCCTATTCCCCTTGCTTGCAGCTGCATTTCACAACGAATACATCACACCCCGCAGCCTCACCCTCACTGTGGTTGTCCTTTGTGGGTACCTATGATCCCTGTGCACTCTGTGATTCCTGCTGCTGTTGTCCCAGCCTTATGGGAGAGCTGTCCCAAAGCTGGCC
>NW_020927130.1:0-794 GCF_003984885.1 Neopelma chrysocephalum
ACACTGCTTCCACCAGGCAATGTTGGTGCCCAGCAAGGCTTGGAGGCATGAGAGACTTTCATCCTAAGCAATGCATGGTAGGGTAACAACTCTGACCCAAAAGACACTGCTCTGGTGTCTCTGCCCTGACACACTTCTTTTAAGGATACCAGGGTTTTTAGGAGGGTGCCAAAGCTGCCTGTTCCTCTGCCACAGTTTCTTGCACTCATCCCTGGTTCTCAGCCTGCTGCTGACAACTTCCCTTATCGAGATGCTGAACTTAAATAAGCCCATTTCCAAATGGGATCACCTCTGCAGCATCCTCAAGGACTCCTACCCACAGTTCTCCCTTGCCAAGTGTAGGAGGTGGTGCAGGATTTCCATCAACACCTGCTGGCCACATCTTGCTATCCTAAAAGTTCTCCTCTCCTGTACAGTGTCAAAACGAGTTGTTGCAGGAGAGTTTCTCATGGAGTCGATGAAATGACCTACAGAAATGGGCCTGATTTGCCATTCCATGTCATGTTACGTTGTCCCGTAATCACTCTGTGAGCAGGTGGAGCAACTTTCTTTATCCTCACCTCCTCACTGTTAATCCAACCACAGATCCTATTCCCCTTGCTTGCAGCTGCATTTCACAATGAATACATCACACCCCGCAGCCTCACCCTCACTGTGGTTGTCCTTTGTGGGTACCTATGATCCCTGTGCACTCTGTGATTCCTGCTGCTGTTGTCCCAGCCTTATGGGAGAGCTGTCCCAAAGCTAGCCTTTCAGTTTGATGAGCATTTTCTCATGCTAATAAAACAAAAGAA
>NW_020927131.1:0-836 GCF_003984885.1 Neopelma chrysocephalum
CGTTCCCGAAAAAAATCCCTCTCCCTGAATGCTCCCAATTGTCCCCCTGGCCCTTCCCGCTCCGGCTGCGCCATTCCAAGGGCGTGAGGCAACATTCCAGGGGGTCAAACGGCTCCAAGAGTTCCCCTGGAGTCTCCCTCAGCCCAAGATCCCGATGTTTGAACCACGGGTTTCACCGGGAAAAGGTTCCCGAGCTTTTAAGTGCCCTAAAAATCCAATTTTTCCCCCCCAAATCCCACAAAGACAAAGGAAGCCAGGCCTGGATTTCCCTGATTTTGCTCTTCCTGCAATTCCGAGAGATTGAGGGAATGAATTCCCTCTTCCACAGAAGTCCCAGAGCTCGGAGAGAGCTTTTAAGTGTCCCAAAAAACTGATCATCACAACATTTTCCCCCCAAATCCCACAAAGACAAAGGAAGCCAGGCCTGGATTTCCCTGATTTTGCTCATCCTACAATTCCAAGAGATTGAGGGAATGAATTCCCTCTTCCATAAAAGTTCCAGACCTTGGAGAGAGCTTTTAAGTGTCCCAAAAAACTAATCCTCATAACATTTTCAGTACCCTTAAAATCCAATTTTTCCCCCCCAAATCCCACAAAGACAAAGGAAGCCAGGCCTGGATTTCCCTGCTTTTATTCATCCTGCAATTCCAAGAGATTGAGGGAATCAATTCCCTCTTCCACAGAAATCCCACAGTTCAGAGAGAACTTGAATCCACCTTTTAAGTGCCCCCAAAATCCAATTTTTCCCCCAAATCCCACAAAGACAAAGGAAGTCAGGCCTGGATTTCCCTGCTTTTGCTCATCCTGCACTTCCAAGAGATTGAGGGAATCAATTC
>NW_020927132.1:0-365 GCF_003984885.1 Neopelma chrysocephalum
CCAAGAGATTGAGGGAATGAATTCCCTCTTCCACAGAAGTCCCAGAGCTCAGAGGGAGCTTTTAAGTGTCCCAAAAAACTGATCATCACAACATTTTTCCCCAAATCCCACAAAGATAAAGGAAGCCAGGCCGAGATTTCCCTTCTTTTCCACTTCCAAGAGATTGAGGGAATCAATTCCCTCTTCCACAGAAGTCCCAAAGCTCAGAGAGGACTTGAATCCACCTTTTAAGTGCCCTAAAAATCCAATTTTTCCTCCAAATCCCACAAAGACAAAGGAAGTCAGGCCTGGATTTCCCTGCTTTTGCTCATCCTGCAATTCCAAGAGATTGAGGGAATGAATTCCCTCTTCCACAGAAGTCCCAG
>NW_020927133.1:0-508 GCF_003984885.1 Neopelma chrysocephalum
CTTTTGCTCATCCTGCACTTCCAAGAGATTGAGGGAATCAATTCCCTCTTCCATAAAAGTCCCACAGTTCGGAGAGAGCTTTTAAGTGTCCCAAAAAACTAATCCTCATAACATTTTCAGTACCCTTGAAATCCAATTTTTCCCCCAAATCCCACAAAGACAAAGGAAGCCAGGCCTGGATTTCCCTGATTTTGCACTTCCAAGGGATTGAGGGAATCAATTCCCTCTTCCATAAAAGTCCCAGAGTTCAGAGAGAACTTGAATCCACCTTTTAAGTGCCCCCAAAATCCAATTTTTCCCTCAAATCCCATAAAGACAAAGGAAGTCAGGCCTAGATTTCCCTGCTTTTAGCAATCCTGCACTTCCAAGAGATTTAGGGAATGAATTCCCTCTTCCACCGAATCCCAGAGCTCGGGGAGAGCCTCAATCCCCCTTTTTTCCCAGCCCATCCCGGGATTTTCGCAGCTCCAACCACCCCAACCCTCCCTCCCCATCCCAGATCCTCCCT
>NW_020927134.1:0-529 GCF_003984885.1 Neopelma chrysocephalum
CCAAGAGATTGAGGGAATGAATTCCCTCTTCCACAGAAGTCCCAGAGTTCAGAGAGAACTTGAATCCACCTTTTAAGTGCCCTAAAAATCCAATTTTTCCCCCAAATCCCATAAAGACAAAGGAAGTCAGGCCTAGATTTCCCTGCTTTGGCTCTTCCTGCACTTCCAAGAGATTGAGGGAACCAATTCCCTTGGATTAGATTTCCCTGCTTTTGCTCTTCCTGCACTTCCAAGAGATTGAGGGAATCAATTCCCTCTTCCATAAAAGTTCCAGAGCTCAGAGAGAGCTCCAATCCACCTTTTCAGTGCCCTAAAAGTCCAATTTTTCCTGCAAATCCCACAAAGATAAAGGAAGCCAGGCCGAGATTTCCCTTCTTTTCCACTTCCAAGAGATTGAGGGAACAAATTCCCTCTTCCACCAAATCCCAGAGCTCGGGGAGAGCCTCAATCCCCCTTTTTCTCCAGCCCATCCCGGGATTTTTGCAGCTCCAACCACCCCAACCCTCCCTCCCCATCCCAGATCCTCCCT
>NW_020927135.1:0-2621 GCF_003984885.1 Neopelma chrysocephalum
CCCAGCTCTCCCAGCCTGGCTCCAGAGCAGAGGGGCTCCAGCCCTGGGAGCATCTCCGTGGCCTCCTCTGGACTCTCTCCAGCAGCTCCACATCCTTCCTGTGCTGTTCCCAGGGCTGGAGGCAGCTCTGCAGGGGGGTCTCAGCTGAGGGGGCATGTCCAGCCTCTCACCCACCGGCACCCCAAAATCCTTCTCCCCAGGGCTGCTCTCCTTCCCTTCATCCCGCAGACTGTGTGGATACCAAGGATTGTTCCAAACCCGGTGCAGCACTCTGCAGGTCCCTGCCATTGCCAAAGACACCCTGAGCCCTTTACTCACCAGCTTCTCACTGTAGTAGCCAGGGAGGTACTTCTCACAGATCTGCACCAGGCACCAGAACGCTTGCTGCAAGCCAAGGGACAGCAGTGAGCAGCCAGGGGACATCCCTGCGGCCCCTCCCTGCTCCCAGGGACCGCAGGGGAGGGCGGGAGGAGGCAGAGCACCCCGGGGTGCTTTGAGGTGCCAGGAGCTGAGCACCCTGCAGAGGGACCCCCGCCCTCCCAGCTGTCCCAGCTCTGCCCCGGCCGCGTGCCCGTACCTCGGCCGGCATGTGCATGAGCAGGACGGCGGCGATGGGCGCCTGGGCCTGGCAATATCCCTCCTCCGGGCGGTACAGCGTGTACGCCTTCAGCACCCGGAACAGGTCCTGCTGCCTGCGGAGACACCCCGGGCACGGGGAGCTGGGCACAGGGCACGGATGTGGCCCAGCAGCCTTCCCCGTGGATGCCAGGCACGAGCCTGGCTCAGACCCCGGCTGGGATCCCTTTTGCACACAAACCCAGGGCACTGGGACACAACAACCAGGGTGGTACTCTGGGAAGCTCTGCCCACAGAGGCTACACCTGCCCTGGATCCAAGAGTCAACCATCCCCAGGGATGCTGGCTCACGGTGAGCCATGGATGGGAAACGACCCGGCTGCAAGCACAGAGGCACAGACGCTCCCAGACACACTAGGAACAGCATTTTCCTGGTGAAACAGAGGCCACAGCAGGTCACCTCCTCCCTTTGCCCTCCTGCTGTGGCAACTCCCACCTCACCGGGTGTCAGAACCAGTGCCAAGGGTTGTGCCCCACACAGGGAGCTCCTGGGAAGCCACCCTGTTTTCAGGCCATGCCTGGATGCTCTGTGACTGGATGTGTAAGGACTGTGGGGTGACACGGGGACACAAGGGGCACGAGTGTGGGTGCATGAGCTGAGGCAGACAGTGCCCAGCCCATGGCTGACAAGGACTGGACACACAGGAGCTCCACGTACCCGTGGCCTCCACGTGAGACGAACATCTCATGGAAGGGGAACTGCCGGTGGAGATCCCGCTCGATCACATCCAGCCACTTGGGCTCTCCCGTGAGGAGATCCAGTTCCTGGGGAGGAGAGGATTGGGATGAGCAACACCCCCGACACTCCCCCGAGTTGTCTGGGATCCCAACAGAGACCCCAGCCATGGAGGGAACAGGAGCCACCCCAGCACTGTCCTGCTCCCTGGTGGTGCAGGAGGGTCCCCTGCAAGGACTCACATCAAACTTGCCCATGTTCTGCTCCAACTTAACCTTGCTCCCGGAGAGGTACTGCCAGGCACGGCCCCGCAGAGAGGGCGGGATCCCCTTCTGGCACCGCAGCCGGATCTGCGGGAAGAGACACAGCCATCACGGGAAAATCATGGAGCAGTGGGAAACAAAGCGGCTCCAGGGGCAAGATGGGAGCCAGGCCAGCACCACGGCCACAGGCTGGTCCCCTGCTGCTTCCCAAACAAGGGGATGAGTCCCTGCACCCCTGGGATGCAGGGATGCCAGCTGGGATGGCAGCCAGGGCTGCACCAGCATGGGGGAACAGGAGACCGGCCAGGGCTTTGTGGCTTGGAAACAGCTCCAAACAAGCCTGGCTCTGCCTCAAAGCCGGATCCTGCCGGGAGCTGGAAAAGCAAACACTGGAGCTAAGGTGGGGAACGGGTGGCTCCCTCCACATGGGAAGCACTGGGGATGTAGGGGAGGCTTTCCAGCCCCCATCCAGCCTCCCACTCCCCATGGGGCCATGGAGAGCAGGGGTGTGTGCCCTGCTGTGTCTCAGCCGTTCCACTCGCTCATCCCAGGCAGAAGGGCAGGTCTGGCCCCAGCTCTGCACACAGACGGCTCCTGAGGCCCCAGGGTCAGCTCTGTGCCCACAGTCAGCCCCTGGTTTCCTTGGCACTGGGCACCAGGCAGGACCAAAGTCCAGGCGAGGCAGCTGGTACCTGTGTGGGGAGCTGAGCTGGCTTAACCCTGCTGTGCCTGCACCCCAGTCAGACCAAACCAGAGCTTCCAACATCCCACCCCAGCTCCTGGAGAAGCAGCAGCACCATCTTGTCGAATCATGGAATGGTTTGGGTGGGAAGGGACCTTAAAGCTCATCTCGTTCCACCCCCTGCCATGGGCAGGGACACCTTCCACTAGCCCAGGTTGCTCCAAGCTCTGTCCAACCTGGCCTTGGACACTTCCAGGGATCCAGGGGCAGCCACAACATCTCTGGCAACCTGTGCCAGGCCTCCCCACCCTCACAGCCAACAATTCCTTCCCAATATCCCATCTCTCCCTGCCCTCTGGCAGTG
>NW_020927136.1:0-7508 GCF_003984885.1 Neopelma chrysocephalum
TCTGATAATTGATCCTCCACATCTCCCCCTTCTTTATTTACTTGCACAACGTTGGCGTTAATCGATTTCAGGAACAGCTGGCGGAAACAAACAAAAAGACAGGGCAAGCAAGTGCACAAAGCAAAAAGACCACCCACAGAAATTAAAGCCAAAATTAATATTCTTCTAAGCCAATTAGGAATTGATGGGAACTTAAGCCAATCGAACATTCCATCTAACCCCTCACTGTGGGACTGGTGAATGTCTTGGACCAAACTTTTTAACTGATCAATGCTTTTGTGGATCGATTGTGCATGATCGGAGAAGTTCATGCAGCACATGCCTTCGAACTCTTGGCACCCGTGACCATGTGCCAAGAGTAAGAAGTCAATGGCTGCACGGTTTTGCAGGCTAACTTCTTTTAATTTCTGAGTGTCTGCTAGTAATCCCTCTATCGCTGTTGTTGTTGCATTCGCTTCCTTCGTAAGCCAGCAACCGAGGTGGGTGAGAAGTGAAAGCGCGTGGGAAGTTCCTATTCCTGAAAATACACCAAAGGAAGCCCAGTAATTTTTTATTTTAGGCCAAATATTAATATTGGAATCACAGTCTGCAGGGAATGGTAAGGGTGGTGGAGCGGTCCAAGAGGGTGGAACAAGGAGAGGAGGTGTTTTGGGTGCTGGAGCAGCAAGAGGTACTGGGGGTTTGGGAGGTGTAGGACGAGGTTTTGGGAGGATTGGACGTTCATACAAGACAAATGTTCTTTTGGTTCTGCTAATTGTTGACGAAGGAGAATTTGGAGCCTGATCTTGTGGGGAGGAGTCTGGGAGTTGAAATTTAGCTGGATTAAAAAGGGCAAGTTTTCCTACTGTGCAAGGTCCGCCTTCTGGGTATGCAGGAATTCCCTGCCAAGCCCGGTCTCCGCACAGGAGGAAAAACCCTTGGGGGAGTTTTCTCCACCTCGGTATTGTCTCCGTGGTCACCGCAGTGATCACGGAGTGGTTGCACCAAGAAGAAGGAAGCTCGCGATAGATGGGCTTATTAGCAGAGACATTAAACGGGGTAAACAATTTGGGTTCTGTGTAGCGGTGGAATAAAATGCAGGTGTTAGTAGGGATTGAACCAAAAAGATCGATTTCTTGAGGAGGATCAAAAGAGAGATGAGTGCGAGAGACAGCTTGAGCGAGAGTAGCAGAAGTGAAAGGCAAAGGGTCTGTAATTCGTGTTAGTGGTAAAAACGTGTTCCAGTCGTTAACTGAGGAGATAGGGACACCTACAAGACAGGTTTGAAAGGGGTTGCCAGCGCCTGATTGGGCCAGACACAGTGTGTCTGTTCCGGTTGCTTTGGCCAACGTTACCCATAGGTTTTCATCGGGTTGGTTCATCCAGTTCTTCAGAGGGAATGATGTGGAGGTGTCGATGAAACTTAAGGTGATGATGAAGAGAGTGGAGAGGTAGATGGTCTGCATGCTGTGTCTTGTTCTTGATGTATCTTTATCCTTCGGGTTGGGACCCACTTTGGTCCTGTTGGCCCTGCAATACATGCGTACCCCTTCCCCCATGTGATCAGGGGGAAAGGGCCCGTCCACGATTCTGTTATTGCATCTTTATACATGATTTTTGCTTTCTGCTTAATTAACATATCTTCTGATTTAAAGTGCTTGTCTATGGGACTTCTGTCTGTGTGAGTTTCTTGTTCCTCCGCTAAATTTAAAAAATTTAATACATACATAACTTTTTCTAATCTTTCTTGGGGAGTTAGGCCAATACTCCCCCTCTTTTGTTTATTTAGTAAATTTTTGATGTTTTGGTGGGCCCGCTCTACTATACCTTGTCCCGTGGGGTTGTGAGGAATTCCAGTGGTATGGTGAATTCCCCAATCATCAAAAAACTTCTTCGTGTCTGCAGATACATAGGATGGTCCATTATCGGTTTTAATTTGTTTGGGGACTCCCATCCTAGCAAAAGCAGACAGGAAGTGTTTCTTAACATCTCTGCTTTTTTCCCCAGAATGCGCGGTGGCTACAATCATTTTTGAAAACGTGTCCACAGACACATGAACATACTTTGATTTGCCAAATTCTGGTACGTGTGTAACATCAGATTGCCAAATTTCCAGTGCTGACAGCCCCCTGGGATTTGTCCCCTCTGGAACCAGCGGGGCAATTTTTTGGCAATCAGGGCAAGCTTTTAGAATTTCTTTTGCTTGAGTTAATTTGAGGCCGAATTGTTTTTTTAGCGATCGCGCATTCTGGTGGAAAAATTCATGCGAAATTTTTGCTTGTTGGTACAAATTTGGGGTAACCACCACACCTGCCAGATGGTCGGCGATCTGGTTTCCCTCAGCCACAGGACCTGGTAGAGTAGTGTGGGACCTCGTGTGGACAATATAATATCTGAATTCCCTAATATCAATTAGAAACAACAATTTTTTTAACAAATTAGATAATTTTTCATTAGATACTTCTTTTAGATATGAATTTTCAATCCTTTTGACAATGCCCACAACGTATGCCGAATCTGAAACGATATTAATAGGTTCTTTATCAAAAATTTGAAAGGCGCGAACAACTGCTGATAATTCTACAATTTGTGGAGAACCTTGTACTTTGTGAATATCTTGGTGCCAATTATTTTTTTGTTTCCAGACAATTACTGCATTTCCAGTTCTCCCTGAGCCATCGGTAAAAATGGTTTTTGCATTTTTAATTGGTAGGTCTGATTGCATAACTTTGAGTTTTAATGGAATTGGGATTAGTCTTTGCAAAAACGGGCACGCCGGGAGGTGAAATTTGACTTCTCCCGGGTAACCCCCGATGGCGATTTGGAAGTCTGTAGAATTTTGCAGCAGTTGTTCCAGATGTTCAGAAGTCAATGGGAGGTAGATGTAATTTGGTTCCTCTCCACTGAGTTCTAAACATCTGGTGCGGCCTTTGAATATTAGTTTGCCAATCATCTCTGCAATGGTTACGATTGTTTTGGAAAATTGGTGG
This sequence comes from Neopelma chrysocephalum, assembly GCF_003984885.1. Lineage (NCBI taxonomy): Eukaryota > Metazoa > Chordata > Aves > Passeriformes > Pipridae > Neopelma > Neopelma chrysocephalum. The sequence continues at coordinate 2,970 of NW_020927136.1, forward strand.
GGGAGGAACAACCACTCCCACAGACAGAAGTCTTTTTTATCAGTGGTGAATTGTCCCAAAATCGCTAATGGTTGATGCTTTTCTCTGATGATGATTAGTGAGGATGGCAGTCCCTCCATCCTACGATTGGTTTGTCTCTCGGATATTTTTGTTTCGACCGTGGCAAGGGCTTTTCTAGCGTTGGATGTTAGAAATCTGGGGGAGGACAGATCTGCATCTCCTTTGAGGAGCTCGAACAGTGGGTGCAGATCACCGGTTGTGATCCCCAGCACAGGTCGGATCCAATTGATCGCTCCCAGCAGCTTTTGGAGGTCGTTCAGAGTTTGGACCTTTTTGTCAATTTCTACCGATTGAGGTTTTATGGTTTTTGTGTCAATTTGGAGTCCGAGGTACCTCCAAGGTGCTTCTCTCTGTATTTTTTCAGGGGATATTTCCAATCCATTTGAATTTAGAGCCGAAATTGTAGCATCCAATGTTTGCCTGACTGTTAATTTAGTTTTTGCGCAAATCAACACATCATCCATGTAATGGAAGATGATTGATTGCGGAAATTTCTTTCTAATTGGCTCCAACACTTTTGCCACAAACATTTGACAAAGTGTTGGAGAATTTTTCATCCCCTGTGGAAGCACCTTCCACTGGAACCTGCGATGGGGTTCACAAACGTTGATGGCAGGGACTGAAAATGCGAATTTTGCCGAATCAGCCGGATTCAAATATATATGAAAAAAGCAGTCCTTAATGTCGATTACCACTAGGGGCCATTCAGCAGGGAGCATAGATGGAGAAGGCATTCCCTGCTGGAGGGCTCCCATTGGCTCGAGGACTTCATTTACTTTGCGCAGGTCCTGGAGAAATCTCCAGGCACCTGAGGACTTTTTAATGACAAACACTGGAGTGTTCCAGGGACTGGTGGAAGGCTCCAGATGTCCTTTAGCCAATTCTTGATTAACCAGGTCGTTTAAAATTTGCAGCTTTTGTTTGGGAAGGGGCCACTGATCTACCCAAACTGGGGTTTCGGTTTTCCAAATCAGCTTGGGCAGCTGCACTTGTTCAGTGACCCCTCCTAAAAATTTTCCTCTGTCCCTAGTGTGAGTTGCCACTGTTCCATAGCATCTCTTCCCCAAAGTGTGACTGGTATGTTTAGTACATACGGTTGTAGAGTTGCAGATCTGCCCTCTGGCCCGTAGACTGTTACCACTTCACGGCTTCTGACAGGGTGTTGGACTCCTCCCACACCGCTGACCTTTGTGTCTGTCGTGTGGGCTGGCCAACTATGCGGCCAGTCCTTGGAGGCAATGATGGTTACGTCTGCTCCCGTGTCCAAAAGACCCTCCACCGTCACCCTCTGCGGGTGTCTAGACAAAGGGAAGAGAACGCGACACGTTAGTAGGGGTCGGGAGGTTCTCACTGAAGTTGCCCAATGGACCTCCATCAGTGAGTCTTCTCCTCGTTCCTCTTCCCACGACACCGTACAGAGGAGATCGTCAGTGGGGATCATTTTTGCCACCGGGAAGCAGTCCTCTAGCTGTAAAGGTGGAAGGTGAACAGTTAGACAGATGGCGATGTTGGAGTTCGTCAACCCTGTCAGGAGTGTGGGAGTCACGAAAATGCCCCTTGCCACAGCCGAAAGATGAGAGACAATTAAGTATATGGTATTTGAGTCTATGTCTGTAGATGGCGCAACCTTAATTATCTGTTCACATTGATTTAGGAGAGGTAACGGGTGTGTGACTGTGAGGGTTATCCAATTCAAGGGAGTGCATTGATTTTGAGGAGGGACAAGTTCTGCCGGAGGTCTCCCAGTTATGGGGTGACTGGGCGCGGTGTTTGGCGCAAGATGGAGCGTGGTTGAGGGGCTATTTGTGTCCTCGCGCCCCCCTGAGCGCTCTGCTCCCCGTTTCCCGAATGCTCACAAGAGCACTGACGTAGGTCGGGCAGGGAGCTGAACGTGACTTTCCTTTTCATCCCCGGAGATTTTCTGGGGGGAAGAGGTTCACCGTTTATGTTGGTCACCGACCTACAGGCCGATGACCAGTGAAAGCCCTTCCCACACCTCCGGCAGAGGGATTTGGGTATACTTGGTAGGTTGGGTTCCGAATTAGTTTTGGGGCAGTGTTTTTTGAAATGTCCTTTTTGACCACAATTAAAACATGTTTGGGGCCCAGTGAAGGCGGCAGCCAATAGACGCGCTTTATGGGAGTTAGAGCCAATGTTTTTACAGGCTTCTATCATCTCAACCAGAGAGGGATCTTTTAGCATCTTTAAAGCTTTTTGGCAATCTTCGTTAGCTTTTTCAATAACCAATTTATTAAATAGAATTTCTTGACTTTCCTTTTGATTGACTTGTCTTTTAATCGCTTCTTTTAGTCTTGTTATAAAATCAATAAACGGTTCTTTTGGGCCTTGATTAATGAGGGTGAAAGAGGGTGTTTGGACGTATGCGTCCGCCACCCTTTTCACTGCCTCTAATGCCAATTCTTTAGTAATTTCCAAAAATTTGGGTTCAATTCTGGATTGATCCCCTCTGGTTGAGTAGCTTCCCTCGCCATAAAGCATGTCTATGGCCTGCCTCACTGGGATTCCCCTTCTTTCCATTTTCTCGTTTACGTAAGTCACAATTAGTTTTTTCCACTCAGCTTCGAACACTGAGGCCTGAATGGTAGTGAAAAGACCATTAATGACAGCTCTGATGTCGTATGGAATGAGCAGGTACGCTAGGAAGAAGGACTCCAGGAGACCGATCGTGTATGGCGCTCCCAGGCCATACTCCACCATAGCTTTTTTAATATCTTTCAACATGGGATAGGAGATCGGTCTCCATTCCGGAGCTTTCCCCTCTTCCAGAAATATCGGGAATGCTTTTAAAAATTCTGTGTCATTAGCCTGAGCGGCTTCCTCCCTGAAAGGCTTCCATATATTGGGCATCTCGCTTTGCCGTTCAGGGGAGTGTTGGTCAAGGTCTATGTCATCGTCAGTGTTGGTGTCTCGGTAGCGGTAGGCAGGGTAGGCCTTGTTGTTATGGGCCCTATGGGCGCGGCCATGTTGCCGGAAGCCGGCTTTGACCTTTGGCCTAGCCCCGCCCCTCGCCCCCCTTTCACCCCCGGAAGGTGACCTCTCAGGGGAGGAGGTAGTGCTGGAGGGAGTGGACGAACACGTGGGCGACTCAGGGGAGGGGTCTCTGACGCGCGCAGGAGGAGGTGGAGGTGGTCTGGAGGGTGGTGCTATGAGGGCCCGCCCCTTCTTTTCCCGCGCTGCTGGTTCTCGCGCTGTCTTTTCCCGCCTCCGTCCCGCACGTCTCCCGTCTCCCTCCTCCTCGCCGCCATTTTGTGTTCGCCGCGATGTTGTCTTCTCCCTCCCGCCATCTTGTGAGTGTCTCGGTTGGTGTGACGCAGTTGTTTTCTCTCGTTTGGTGGCTGGTACATGGAGGCTGCTGTTCTCGTTCATCATTTGGTGCTGTAGCACCATCAGAACTAGCCTCCAGGCAATGAGAGCTTGTTTTGCCTTTCGGTCCCCCTTTTCATTATCACGCCATAGGCTGTAACCAATCGCTTGCCACTCTTCGGCTGTGGTGTCATCTGTTAATTTATGATTTTTACTGTCCAGCCATTTGGCGAGTGCCTTGGCGGATTTCTTATCCAAGGGGTGACCGTGCTCAATAATAAAGTCTTTAAGACGTCTGTATACGAATTTCTGGGAGGTGGACAGCGTGAGTCCCATTTTCGGTGTTATGGAAATCCTCCCTTTTTGTTAAAAATGTGGGGATGTTGGTGTTGGGGTGGGTGTGGGATGTCCCCAGCTGCTCACCTTCTCCGGTGCGTCGACCCGTGCAGCTCTGCAGCCCACAGTCGTCCGTCCAGCTGGGGGGACCGGCGGGACGATCACCTCTCCGGCGATGCCTGAGCCCGAGTGGAGACACAGGAGTTTCCTCAATATGAGGGACCTCTAACTGTGCCCCACGTTGGGCGCCACTTGCCACGGCCCGAGGGGTTAAGGGAATGGGGACGCGGCACTGCGAATAAGGGTCAGGACACAGTTGAAGGTCGGTGAAGCAATGCCAATTTATTAAGGGGAAGCAGGGATTTATATAGGGTAAGTCTGAGGGGAGGATTCAGAACTGGGGAGGAGCATGGGATTGATAACCCAGGGAAAACAATGATTGGAGGATAAGGGAGAGATAGGTGTAACTTTGGAGTATCTGGGGGAAAGGGCCAATGAGGGCTCACTCTGCACTGCGGCAAACCTTAGCCAATCAGCAGCAGAGGAGCGGGAAGGCAAGGGAGAACAAGGAGGTAAACAAGTTAAGGCGGGAAAACCTGAGGGAGAAGAAGGGACAAAATGGAGGGTACATTAAAATTTCATAAAAGCCAGTGGCGAACAGGGGTACAACAGTAAGAACAAATAACACAGTAAAACTGGGGAAAATAACAGTCAGTCCGTGGGGAGAAAGTCCATTCCATGTGTTCAGAGTCCATTCAGTTCCCATACAGTTCTCTCCACTTCTTGTATCTCTCCCAATCTGATAATTGATCCTCCACA
>NW_020927137.1:0-613 GCF_003984885.1 Neopelma chrysocephalum
GACTCTGTGCTTCAGGCTTCATATTATGAACTATTTGCACAAATGCTTGCCACGGCCCGAGGGGTTAAGGGAATGGGGACGCGGCACTGCGAATAAGGGTCAGGACACAGTTGAAGGTCGGTGAAGCAATGCCAATTTATTAAGGGGAAGCAGGGATTTATATAGGGTAAGTCTGAGGGGAGGATTCAGAACTGGGGAGGAGCATGGGATTGATAACCCAGGGAAAACAATGATTGGAGGATAAGGGAGAGATAGGTGTAACTTTGGAGTATCTGGGGGAAAGGGCCAATGAGGGCTCACTCTGCACTGCGGCAAACCTTAGCCAATCAACAGCAGAGGAGCGGGAAGGCAAGGGAGAACAAGGAGGTAAACAAGTTAAGGCGGGAAAACCTGAGGGAGAAGAAGGGACAAAATGGAGGGTACATTAAAATTTCATAAAAGCCAGTGGCGAACAGGGGTACAACAGTAAGAACAAATAACACAGTAAAACTGGGGAAAATAACAGTCAGTCCGTGGGGAGAAAGTCCATTCCATGTGTTCAGAGTCCATTCAGTTCCCATACAGTTCTCTCCACTTCTTGTATCTCTCCCAATCTGATAATTGATCCTCCACA
>NW_020927138.1:0-302 GCF_003984885.1 Neopelma chrysocephalum
AGAGATAGATGGATGCACAGACAGAAGGACACAGGAACAGACAGACACAGGAACGGACGGACAGACACGGGCACAGACAGATGGAAAAAGATATGGACATGTGAACAGACAGACACAGGGACAGACGGACACAAGGACAGACGGATGAACAGACAGACAAATGGACTGACAGATGGAAACACGGACAGACAGAGAGATGGACAGATGGATGGACACAGGAACAGACAGACAAACTGACACACTGATAGATGGACAGACAGACATACAGACACAGAACCGACAGATGGACAGACAGATGGAGA
>NW_020927139.1:0-300 GCF_003984885.1 Neopelma chrysocephalum
GAAGAATGGAGGTAATAGAAAAATTCTCCGGAGACGTTTCTCCCTCCCTCCCTTCTTTCTGTGTTACTGGGTAGGATGTGTCAAACTGCAGTAGATTGTATACTGAGAAGGGAGGAGGGGTGGGGAAAACCACTTTTCCCAGTAGCAATTTTTGTGATGGCTGCAAAAATATTCCCTATTAGGCTTTTATGCATTAAACATCCATAGCAATTATGTTTAGTGATTGTCATTCATAACACACCTTGAAAGGCATACTACTTTAGTACAAGATTGAGAAGGTATTTTTCATTCATTAAACTG
>NW_020927140.1:0-406 GCF_003984885.1 Neopelma chrysocephalum
TGAGCAATTCAGCAAGGCCAGTGACTATTTTCAAAGACAGATTATGAGATTAGACATTTTATTTTACCTTGTTGATGTCCTCTTATCACTGGAGATATTTTTGTTAATCATGGGTCATAATCTGTCTTTGAAAATAGTCACTGGCCTTGCTGAATTGCTCAAATTGAGACCTGTTGCTAAGTGAGATGAAGAACTGCTTTTCTTCCTGTTGTCTACTGTGTCCATTTCTCATTTACATGCCCCATTTGCATAACCATTTCAATCAGTAAGGTCTAAAAGGGCATGTAGATGAGAAATGGACACAGTAGACAACAGGAAGAAAAGCAGTTCTTCATCTCACTTAGCAACAGGTCTCAATTTGAGCAATTCAGCAAGGCCAGTGACTATTTTCAAAGACAGATTATGA
>NW_020927141.1:0-5810 GCF_003984885.1 Neopelma chrysocephalum
TACAGAAATGCAATAGAAATTGTTCACACAATTTGAATCCTGCCACAAATTCCCCCTTTCAAGTTTTGAACAATTTAAATTGTATTTCTTATTGTACCCATAATATTTCAATAAACACATCTACATACAATTATATCACTATCATTAACAAACTTAACAACTTATTAACTTCAGGGTTTGCGTTCTTTAACTTTTACTGAAAGGTGTTACTAAATATAAGATTTATTCTTAAAATTTTATTTAACTTAAAAACACTTCTGAAAATGGAACTCTATTCAATTATGGATCATGTGTCTTCTGTTTATTCAAAAGGTGTTTGTGCAGTTGTGTTCATATATTCACACCCATGCATGCATACACTTTCATTCATTCACATTCACATGGTGGCCACCATCATACACACTGTCACACATACATACTTTTGAGTTCCATGTCACTGCGTTCTACGAACCAAGAAATTATAATAATTCTCTAGTACCTTATAATGATAATAATTTTCTAATACCTTATAATGTTAGAGTTTCTTAACCAAACAGATAAACTAACCAGATAGATAAGCTTTCTTTTGTCAATGCCTAGTGAGTAATCCAAAGGTCACACAACACATTATACTTAATTTCTTACCCTCTATAATTATGTGCTTTTTAATTTTTTAAAATTATGTGCCTTAAAAATACTAAGAAATTGTGCTCAATAAACTGTGTTCTAATAATATTAAGACAACTATTAGCTACAACAGCTTCTGGTGGTGTCACAGTCACCTGCAGGAATAACATCAACCTTGTTCCGAAGAACTAGCTTCTTTCCAAGGTCTCATTCATCATGTAGATAGCTAGAGAACACCTGTGTGCAAAAAACTTAACACATGAAAACACTTTTGCAAGTCAACTAAGGGGTTGACACTTTTCTCTCTACCAAATACCTTTGTGATAACAACAGAATTCTATAACAGTTCCATTTTGTAACACAGTATGTATGGACTATCCATATCTTCTAATAATTCTGATAAAATTATAGGTTAACATGTCTAAAAATTTCATCTTCATGTTTTCATCTAGGTTAGGATGGATATTAATTGCATAATGCAACTGATCAAAAAATTTCCAAATGGTTCTGTTGATCTCTGTCATACTGTAGTAAAAAATGGAGCTGTCTTATCATCATGTAGTGCTTGTATTGCTTTTCTGATCACAACCTACAGTTGTGTTACAAAAGCTGTTTCAGCTGAAAAGCACAGATTATTAATAAGCTAAAAGTAAAATATATAGGTGAAAAGAAAAGAATTCCTACAGATCATTTAGGCTTTCAGTCAAATGGGATTTGTAAAAGAAAAGCAATGTATTAATATTTGCTTTGGGATACACAATAAAGCTCCAAGATTTTAACTGATTTTAACAGTAAAACAATAGGTTTTATCAAAGCTGAGGAATCATCTATCGAAAGAATGAAACCATAAGATTGAAGAAATGATAACAATTATATCTGATTACACCAAAGGAAGTCTTTTCTACAGACTTAATTACTCTCAGCAACTCTAAAATTTCAATAAATCCCAATTCAAGATGTGATACATAGCATTTGTAAGTGTAAAATCAAAAGGAATATTGAACATTCTCTACTTAAAATCTCTAGAATACAAAGAAATCATACCAGCTAGCAAGTTAAAACTACAACAAAAATTATACACATGAAAAGCTTGACCAAGAATTTCCACGGGCCAAATAGTTTTCTCTTTTTTGCTTTGGGTTTTTTTTTTTTTTTGTTCAGAAACAAGTTCAAAAATCTTTCTGGAGGAAAGGTGATAAATATGTCATCTTGAATGTAATTAAAGAAAAACTAACCAATTAACTATTTATGAATAATTCCTAATAATCCAAAGACTTGAAGGCCAAGATGACATAACTATTTTTATATTCCCTCTCGGGTAGAATATGGGATGTTTTTGAAATGTTCATTTTACTCTCACAACTGCTATAAGGGGAGAGGATTCTACATAGCACCTCATAATTTGTATCTTGATTGAACTGAAGGAATATTATATCAAATATGGATCAATTAGCCTGTACAATACGTTATTATGAGATCATCTACTCAACAATGTTAACACTGAAAAGGAATTTCTGAATGTTTACATTAGGTATATTAAAAGAAGCTTCACAGCAGTAGTCACTAAAAGAAAATAAAACAGTTATTAGAATTCATGCAGTACATTGCAAATAATTCTGTTAAAGAGGTTCATGTCCCCTCACACTGAGTATAAGGTAACCTTTAGAGATTTATGCTGGATGTCTGCAGTGTGACTTCCACTTCAACCTGCAAGAATTGTTTTAGCTGTGAAAAATTAGTAAATTACAACATTACTTGTCCTTATAGTTTTTTCAAAACTTTCTAAATCGTGGAGAAGTTAAACCAATGTCTGAGTTACATGAGTAATGTGTGATCGGCAGCAACACATGATTTTTGTTTATAGCCGGTACCTAGAAAAATGAATAGATAAGTCACTATTACAGTCTGCTAATACAGTTTGAAATTCAGTGTCTTCTGTGAGAAGTCAGTCCAAGTTGTCTCTGATGTCTGAGATGTAGTTAACTCTCAGCCCTTGTTCATCTGCTTCTTTTAGTCGTTCTTCACCTTTAATAAAAAAAACTCACAAATTTGTTATTAATAGTTCAGTCAGTTTTAAGTGGGTATCATGGGTAATTTTACAGTTTTTCTTTGAAGCTGAAGGCCTAATGATGATTCTTTGCAGTGTAATTCTCTCTGTCGGAGATAGGTTCCATGGCTTGGCTCTTTAAACTTTTCTTGGAGCATCCTTCAATCCTGCTTCTCAAATAACATTGGTTAGAACATTTAGTTTTAACTCATCTTTTTAGGTCTCTAACTTCTGTATTTTCTTTTACTTGTTTTTATCATTTTGAGCAGCATTTTATGTTGTACTGTAGAACAATTCTCTCTTATCATAACGTAAAACACACTGAATCACTGTAACTTCGATAAAAGCAAGTAATAACTTTCATTAGGAAGAAACAATTGATTGTTCAAAATCCCAGCATATGGAAATCTTTCAGAGGATGGGATTACTAATTTTGATAAAGATTTTAGTTGCATAATTGGATCAAATATAGTTTTGCATCTTTTACCTTTCCTATTATCAAGCCACACATGGCCTGGGATTTGAGAGCAGATCCCTGTCTCTCCAAATGTGAAAAATGAAACTGGAGAACAGTCACGTCTTTTTTAAAATTGAAGTAGTCTCACCCAGCTTCTGAAACTATACGGTCAGCTAGGATTTATAAACAGTCAATTCTGAATTTTTCTGATATTTATATCTTTTTCTGGGATATGCATGAAAACTTTAAATATCTTATTTAAACACAATGGGTGTAACAGTTTAACTTACATCAATGTATGTAAGAAGTCAACATTCATAAAGTAGCTTTCAACTTTAGCAATTTACATAAAGTCACAGTAAAACTCACTCAGGTTGCTATAAACTAGGGCTTTGCTCATAAGAGTATACCAGGGGATCTAGGATGCACACCTGGCAAAGCAGCAACAGTTTTTGTTTAAATTTGTCATTTTGATAATAGGGACACACTTCTGTTGCTTAGTACAGAGACTAGGACAGATGCAGTTTAAATTTGAAATGCTGTCTGTTGTTAAGCAATTTCTTGTATTATATTTTTAGATTTTATGTCTATTATCACAAAGGTGGAAACTTCCAGTTAGAAACAATTTATTTATTTTTCCTTTTTTCTCTGGCAAAAACTGCCCCTGTCAAATAAGTTATTTTTGAGCTAGGTGTTCCACCAAATAAGTCCACCTTAAAGTTTCCTTAACAATCTCAAAAAGCCTATCTTTAAAACACAGAAGCTACAAAAAATGTTTACAGAGCTGTTTGAGCGGGGGGGAGAGGGAGGATAGAGCAGCTGTAGTTAGTAGTTCTGTTGGAAAAAATCACTCCCCCCACATGCCTTGGAATTTTCTTATCACAGGCATCAGTAGTTTACTTTAGAAACTCTATTTCTCCATTACATTTATATATTTTTAAAACAGTTTTGGTTATTTTAATGAATAACTTCAGAAAACAATTAGTAAGACTATGTTATGAAATTGTAAAAACAATTTCTCTCTCCAATCAGAAGGTTACAAAGTTGCAATTTTAAAAAGTAGGAGAGCTTTTCACTCCTGCTTAGTTGCTAAGCAACAGATCGTCGTTATCAGGCGAAATATACTCTGTTTCTCCCCCTGACAAAGGAAGGCTTTGTTTCTTCACATACACACACAGTAACAATAATATCGCGAGCTCACAAAAACACATTTGACAGACACTACAGTTAACACAAAAACCAACAAAAACATGAGAAGGCAGCTTTCTGCCCCCTCCTTTGCTCCCTGTGGCAGGGATCGTCATCTTTAGGTTTCTACGATATTAAACTTGATCTGGTGGAAAAACTGTTTTTTCTACAGCAGTGACAATGGAGAGGGGGGCTCCTTTCTTTTTTTCTGTCTCTGGGAGTGAATTGTTAGATTTTTCTGCATTTTCTGGCTTGGAGGTCTTATAGGGAGACAGGGTGATATCTGTAGGATATTTACGACTCGGCTTAGTGTCAGTTTCGCTGTTAGTTAAGCCTTTGTTCTGCAAATGGCCTGGACTGCTGCCAGCTATATCTCCGTCTGAACTTTTCAAGGATTTCAATTGAGCTCCTTTCCTTGGAATTTGGAGCACTCCATACTGTAGCTGACTTAGTTTCATTTTCTCCTGTCCCCCGTTCTTGTCTGCCACTTCTTTAAAGCAAACAGCAAACGCCAGGTAACTGCTAGATCCTTCACATCTTTCGATCCCTTAGATGTTTCATTCCAGAGCTTATCGCAGTACTAGATGTGGCTTCAAAGCCCCGCTTTCTACATCACAACACGCGCCGCAGAGTAAAATCAGTGACCTTCACATTCTTTCGGTTAAGGAGGGATTTCTACGTAGACAGAACTACACTTTCCTCCTTCGTTATATGCTGTCCCATTGTTAAAATATTGTTTCCGGTGGCACCCCCGTTAGCTTACCTAATGAGGGTCAAAAAGTTCTGATCCATATCGTTCGGTGGTGTTTACTACTCCATCGACTTGGCGGCGGGTCCCTCGGGACTGCTCTCGGCGGGGGGGGCTCCTGCTGTGCCAGCTTCTCCACGGAGGCCGCCTCTTCCTCGCCGCTACCCGCCTCGCTCGTGCCGGCGCCAGCGCCTGCCGCCTCCTCCTTCGCCCCGGCTGCGCACGGTTCCTCGACTCACCCCCGTCGCTAGTTCCTTTTTTAAGTCTATACCCTGAACTCCTCGCTTTTCTAAAAAGCACTGGAGTAATAAAAGCACCGCTTGTCTTTTCCATACCTATAATACGTCAGCGCGCTGTTTGCAGCCCTTTAAAAGACTTCGGTGGTGTTTGTCGGCAGGAACTCTCCTGTGAGGTCGTCCTGGGCCGGAGTCCAACTCTTTCGTTGCCGGGGGCGCGGAGTCCAACTCTTTCACCGACCGGGGGCGTGGAGTCCAACTCTTTCGCCGGCCAAAATCCTCGTATGGAGGCGTTCGGCGGCGCGGAGTTCAGCTCTTTCACCCAACTCTTTTCGCCTCTTGTGCTGCTGCAAGACCGACCAAAATACTACGTCGGACCGTGGCTTTGGGGGCCGCAGATTCAACTTAGCCCCTGGGATCACAGATTCAACTTAATCCCTGGGATCACAGATTCAACTTAATCCCTGTACGGTGCGCCATTTGTCGCGACGAGGGAAGAATGAGATGCTCAATATGAGAATCAACAAG
>NW_020927142.1:0-466 GCF_003984885.1 Neopelma chrysocephalum
TGTCGCGACGAGGGAAGAATGAGATGCTCAATATGAGAATCAACAAGCTCCATTTATTATTTAAATAAGTCAACTTTTATACAATTTAGTTTGTTTTGGGCACATGCTTACAACAAGGTGATTGGATAGCTCAGTCTGTACACGCGTCTCACGTCTCCAGTTCATTGGACCTGATGTTCTGTCCACACGGCCTGACATCATATTTGGCATGTAGAGGCCTTCATAATTAGGGGCTTTCTGAAATCTGCAGGTGTACTTTTATCTATACTTTCTCAAGGCTTTCTTGCTCTAAACATACTATGTTCTCAAACCTTATAATTAGACACGCAGCTAACAAGTATAAACATTACATATTTTCACACAGTCTGTAAGTATAAACATTACAGCTTACAGCTTCTAAAGTAATGTCAAGCAAGGCCTACAGAAATGCAATAGAAATTGTTCACACAATTTGAATCCTGCCACA
>NW_020927143.1:0-5840 GCF_003984885.1 Neopelma chrysocephalum
CCACAAAACCCAAATGTACAAACCCAGCACCCTGGGGTATGAACAAAAGTGGTGTACCTTGGCCCACCCCCCGAGTCCAAAGCAAAGGGAGAGGGGATAAAACCTGCTGGTGGGAGAGCTGCTGCAGTCTGGTCAGAAGTGGTGATTGCAGTCCAGTTGAGGGTGGTGGTCTCAGCCTGGTTGGGAGCAGCGGTGGTCTGCTGTCTTCCTCTGGGTCCCACGAGAGAGAGCTCCAAGGCTCTGAAACTCCCAGTTATATACTCTCCAGTTCAGGCGGGAGTGCTCAGTCCCTCCCTCAGAGTAGGGAATTCCATAAAAGGGCATGCGGATGCTCAGTCCCTCTTCCATATAAGGGTATCAGAGCGGGGAATTCCATAAAAGGGTACAGGAACATCTTCCCACCTTGCAGGCCTCTACTGACAGCAGTTTTTGGGAAATGGCATGGAGGCTATAGAATACACAGTTTTGGGTTACACCCATCCAGGGATGAATTGGTCCCAGCCGTTCTAACCAGGACATTATCCACCCCTTATTCTATGCCATCCATGTCATGCCCAAATTAACCCCCTTAAAAACTATGTCTCTTTAAAACTATATACACATATGTACAATGAAACATTACGGACCATTCTCACTCAAAATTATGTCCCCTTGTGGTACACAACGTGTCTCCCCATCTTTTTGCATTACCCACCAGGTGAAACCAGGTCCTTGAGCAAAAACAATCCCTCGGATGGGTTTGCCTTTGCTTGAGGTGGGACTAATCCAAACAGTCTTCCCTAACATACCTCTCATATGCACCACGGGGACTTTATCTCCATCTACAGTATGCAAAGGTTCTGATTGGGCAGGGCCAGCTCGATTAATGGAGCCTCGCGTGTTGACCAACCAGGTGGCCTTTGCTAAATGCAGCTCCCAGTGTTTGAGAGTCTCCCCACACAGTGCCTTCAGGGTGGTTTTCAGCAGTCCGTTGCACCGTTCAACTTTTCCAGCAGCTGGTGCATGGTAGGGGATATGATACACCCACTCAATGCCGTGCTCTCTGGCCCAGGTGTCTACGAGGCCATTCTTGAAATGGGTCCCATTATCAGACTCAATTCTCTCCGGGGTGCCGTGTCGCCACAGGACTTGTTTTTCAAGGCCCAGGATGGTATTCCGGGCAGTGGCATGAGGTACGGGGTATGTTTCCAGCCATCCAGTACTTCCTTCTACCATGGTAAGTACGTAGCGCTTGCCCTGGCGGGTTTTGGGGAGCGTGATGTAGTCAACTTGCCAGGCTTCCCCATACCTGTACTTTGACCACCGTCCACCATACCATAGAGGTTTCACCCGCTTGGCCTGCTTGATGGCAGCACATGTCTCACAGTCATGGATGACCTGTGAGACAATGTCTTTGGTTAAGTCCACCCCTCGGTCTTGAGCCCATCTGTATGTTGCATCTCTCCCCTGGTGACCGGAGGCGTCATGGGCCCATCGAGCCAGAAATAATTCTCCTTTGTGTTGCCAATCCAGATCCACCTGAGAGACTTTAATCCTGGCAGCTCGGTCCGCCTGCTCGTTGTTGCGATGCTCCTCATTAGCCCGTTTCTTGCGTACGTGAGCGTCTACGTGACCGACCTTCACGCTCAGCTTCTCTACCCGGCCAGCGATGTCCTGCCACATCTCCGCCGCCCAGATGGGTTTCCCTTGGCGCTGCCAGTTGGCCTTTCTCCATCGCTCTAGCCATCCCCACAGAGCATTGGCCACCATCCATGAGTCAGTGTAGATATAGAGTCTTGGCCACTTCTCTCGTTCAGCTATATCCAAAGCCAACTGAACGGCTTTAAGCTCTGCGAACTGACTTGACCCACCTTGTCCTTCGGTTGCTTCTGCAACTCGCCGTGTGGGACTCCACACGGCTGCCTTCCATTTTCGGTTTGTCCCTACAATGCGGCAGGAGCCATCCGTGAAGAGCGCATATCGTCTTTCATCTGCTGGTAGCTTGTCATATGGTGGGGCCTCCTCAGCCCGTGTCACCTGCTCCTCTTCTTCTTCAGAGGATAGTCCGAAACTCTCACCTTCGGGCCAATTGGTGATAATTTCCAGAATCCCAGGGCGATTAGGATTCCCTATCCGGGTTCGTTGTGTGATCAGAGCGATCCACTTACTCCATGTGGCATCGGTGGCGTGATGTGTAGCAGGAACTCTCCCCTTGAACATCCAGCCCAGCACTGGTAGTGGGGGTGCCAGGAGGAGCTGCGCTTCGGTGCCAATCACTTCTGAGGCAGCTCGAAGTCCTTCATAAGCAGCCAGGATCTCTTTCTCAGTTGGTGTATAGCTGGCTTCAGATCCTTTGTATCCCCGACTCCAGAATCCCAGCGGTCGTCCTCGGGTCTCCCCAGGCACTTTCTGCCAGAGGCTCCAAGAAGGGCCATTCTTCCCGGCTGCAGTGTAGAGCACGTTCTTCATGTCCTGTCCTGTCCTTACTGGCCCAAGGGCTACCGCATGGGCAATCTCCTGTTTGATTTGTTCAAAGGCCTGTTGTTGTTCAGGGCCCCACTGGAAATCATTTTTCTTCCGTGTCACAAGGTAGAGAGGGCTTACAATTTGACTGTACTCGGGGATATGCATCCTCCAAAAGCCCACAGCGCCTAGGAAAGCCTGTGTTTCCTTCTTGCTGGTTGGTGGGGACATGGCTGCTATTTTGTTAATTACCTCCGTTGGAATTAGGCGACGTCCATCTTGCCACTTCACTCCTAAGAACTGAATTTCCTGAGCAGGTCCCTTGACCTTACTTCGTTTAATGGCAAAACCAGCTCTTAGGAGGATCTGGATTATCTTCTCTCTTTTCTCAAAGACTTCCCCCGCTGTGTTCCCCCATACAATGATGTCATCAATGTACTGTAGATGTTCTGGAGCCTCGCCCTTTTCCAGTGCAGTCTGGATCAGTCCATGGCAAATGCTGGGACTGTGTTTCCACCCCTGAGGCAGTCGATTCCAGGTGTACTGCACACCTCTCCAAGTGAAAGCAAATTGTGGTCTGCACTCCGCTGCCAAAGGAATGGAGAAGAAGGCGTTGGCAATGTCAATGGTGGCATACCACTTGGCTGCCTTGGACTCCAGCTCGTACTGGAGCTCCAGCATGTCCGGCACAGCAGCACTCAGGGGTGGTGTGACTTCATTGAGTCCACGGTAATCCACCGTCAGCCTCCACTCTCCGCTGGACTTACGCACTGGCCATATAGGGCTATTAAAGGGTGAGCGAGTCTTGCTGACCACCCCCTGGGTCTCCAGTTCACGGATCATCTTATGTATGGGAGTCACAGAGTCTCGGTCGGTGCGGTATTGCCGACGGTGCACGGTTGCTGTGGCTATCGGTACCAACTGTTCTTCAACCTTCAGCAGTCCCACAGCAGAGGGGTCCTCTGAGAGGCCAGGCAAGGTGTTCAACTGTCTAATTTCCTCTGCCTCCACAGTAGCTATGCCAAACGCCCAACGAAGTCCTTTTGGGTCTTTGAAATACCCACTCCTCAGGTAATCTATGCCAAGGATACACGGGGCCTCTGGACCAGTCACGATGGGGTGTCTGTGCCATTCCTTCCCAGTCAGGCTCACTTCAGCTTCCAGTACAGTCAGCTGTTGGGATCCCCCTGTCACCCCAGAAATAGAGATGGATTCTGCCCCTACGTATCTCGATGGCATCAAAGTACATTGTGCGCCGGTGTCAACTAAAGCCTTATATCTTTGTGGCTCTGATGTGCCAGGCCACCGAATCCACACTGTCCAATAGACTCGATTGTCCCTCTCCTCTACCTGGCTAGAGGCAGGGCACCCCTAGTCCTGGTCATGGTACTCGTTGCGCTCTTCTTGTAAGTATGACCTGGAGGTCCCTTCAAGAGGATCAGACATATCATCATTCCTGGGCCGTCTGGAGTCTTGCCTACGAGAGACTGGAGCAGCATTCATCCTCAAAGAGTTCCTTGTGGTACTTGTCCCTCTTTTCAATTCACGTACCCGGGCTGCTAAGGAAGAGGTGGGTTTCCCATCCCACTTCCTCATATCTTCTCCGTGCTCTTGGAGGTAAAACCATAGATTGCCACGTGGAGTGTACCCTCTCTCCTTAGCTGGGGGACGCTGGCTCCTGATAGCAGAGACCCTTGTTTGTCCTGGCGAGGTATGGAAGATCCCTTCCTTAATTTCTTCTCTTAGCCTCTGGTGTCCTTCTTCAATCTTCTCTTCCAGGCTTCGGACATGTTCAGCCAGTTTGGTTTCCACTGATGAGACGTGGGCTCGTAATGGGGCGGTGACAGTGTCTTCATAAATCCTGAGTTTGCTGACCAATGCACCAACCTTGTCCGCTCCCTCCCTCCATTGCAGCGTTGCTAGGTAGCGGGAATACATTTTTGGCCCGAGTCGTGCAAACTTCAACCACATCTGGGATGTGCACTGTACACCATCTGGACTTTTAGGAAATCTTTCGTCCTCTGAAAAGATTATCTCCAGTACAGCCAATTCTCTCAAGCACCGGATACCTTGTTCCATCGTGTTCCACTGTCCTTGCTGTACGTGGAGGTCCTCCTTGCAAAGGTATCTCTCCCTTACACTGGACAACAGTCGCCGCCAGAGGCTGAGAGTTTCCTGCCTCCTTCCAATCCCCTGATCAATGACGACATCTCGAGACAGGGATCCCAGTTGTCTTGCTTCACTTCCATCTAGAATTGTGTCGTTAGCGGCGCCATCCCAGATTCGGAGCAGCCAGGTCAGGATGGACTCGTTCGCCTGCCGTGTGAACTCTCTCCGGAGCTCACGTAGCTCACCCAGGGATAGGGACCGAGTGATTATTTCTGGCTCTGTCTCCTCCGGTGGATGTGAAGGTCCTGCCTCTTCGTCATCATTTGCTATGCGAACTGATTTGGTCTTCGATTTCCTTTTCTGGACAGGGGTGACTGCTATTGGTTTCTGTTGTCCTTCTGGCTCCTCGATGGTTTGTGTGGGCATGGTGCCAGTTGATTTATTTCTTACTCCCTCCGACTCAGCTGTAGTTTGTGTGGACGTGGTGCCAGTTGATTTGCTCCTTCTCTCCTCCCCCTGGCAGTGCTGTACCATGTCAAGCAGTGCCCGGTAAGCAGTGGCCAGGGCCCAGCAGGTTGCTGTGAGCTGACCATCTCTGGAGCTGCCAGAGCATTTTTCCTTTACCAGTTTTATCATGCTGACAGGATCCTGCAGTTGTTCAGGGGTGAATTTCCAGATCATGGGAGGAGAAAACTTCTCCAAATACTGGCCGATGTCCTCCCACTTCCCGTGCCACTCAGCGTTATCCATTCCCAGGACAGGCATCCAAACAGCCTCCCTAGAAGGCCCTGTTCTGACCCTAAGCATGGTGTAAACAGTACAGAGCAGACAGAGCAGCAGACAGAGCAACACTAACAATAACATTATGCCATCCTTAGCATCAAAAGGAAAATCAATATTTTCAAAAGCTGTTGTAGCAGGTCTGAAGGGGAAGAAGGAGGTGAGAGGCTGGAAACAATCATTCCCCACTGTTCCCCCAAAGGACTGGGTGCGATTTTTAATGAGGCCCCAGAGGTAGCAACCCAGACCAGGACAGGCAAACAGGACTGAATACACATTTACAATGAAACTCATTGCTTCTGATGTTACGATGGCATAAACATAGTATACCAATAAAGCAATTTGGATCCCTCTCCCTGGTCTTAAAGAGAGCATTAAAATAGGCAAATAGTTCCCCATCTGCGGAAATATGAACATGCCCAGATACAACACCCACGTGAATGCACCAAACAACATGTTGATCGGGGAGTTTCTGTATCCAAATACACAGATGCTTAAAATGAAATTGT
>NW_020927144.1:0-5369 GCF_003984885.1 Neopelma chrysocephalum
ACAATTTCATTTTAAGCATCTGTGTATTTGGATACAGAAACTCCCCGATCAACATGTTGTTTGGTGCATTCACGTGGGTGTTGTATCTGGGCATGTTCATATTTCCGCAGATGGGGAACTATTTGCCTATTTTAATGCTCTCTTTAAGACCAGGGAGAGGGATCCAAATTGCTTTATTGGTATACTATGTTTATGCCATCGTAACATCAGAAGCAATGAGTTTCATTGTAAATGTGTATTCAGTCCTGTTTGCCTGTCCTGGTCTGGGTTGCTACCTCTGGGGCCTCATTAAAAATCGCACCCAGTCCTTTGGGGGAACAGTGGGGAATGATTGTTTCCAGCCTCTCACCTCCTTCTTCCCCTTCAGACCTGCTACAACAGCTTTTGAAAATATTGATTTTCCTTTTGATGCTAAGGATGGCATAATGTTATTGTTAGTGTTGCTCTGTCTGCTGCTCTGTCTGCTCTGTACTGTTTACACCATGCTTAGGGTCAGAACAGGGCCTTCTAGGGAGGCTGTTTGGATGCCTGTCCTGGGAATGGATAACGCTGAGTGGCACGGGAAGTGGGAGGACATCGGCCAGTATTTGGAGAAGTTTTCTCCTCCCATGATCTGGAAATTCACCCCTGAACAACTGCAGGATCCTGTCAGCATGATAAAACTGGTAAAGGAAAAATGCTCTGGCAGCTCCAGAGATGGTCAGCTCACAGCAACCTGCTGGGCCCTGGCCACTGCTTACCGGGCACTGCTTGACATGGTACAGCACTGCCAGGGGGAGGAGAGAAGGAGCAAATCAACTGGCACCACGTCCACACAAACTACAGCTGAGTCGGAGGGAGTAAGAAATAAATCAACTGGCACCATGCCCACACAAACCATCGAGGAGCCAGAAGGACAACAGAAACCAATAGCAGTCACCCCTGTCCAGAAAAGGAAATCGAAGACCAAATCAGTTCGCATAGCAAATGATGACGAAGAGGCAGGACCTTCACATCCACCGGAGGAGACAGAGCCAGAAATAATCACTCGGTCCCTATCCCTGGGTGAGCTACGTGAGCTCCGGAGAGAGTTCACACGGCAGGCGAACGAGTCCATCCTGACCTGGCTGCTCCGAATCTGGGATGGCGCCGCTAACGACACAATTCTAGATGGAAGTGAAGCAAGACAACTGGGATCCCTGTCTCGAGATGTCGTCATTGATCAGGGGATTGGAAGGAGGCAGGAAACTCTCAGCCTCTGGCGGCGACTGTTGTCCAGTGTAAGGGAGAGATACCTTTGCAAGGAGGACCTCCACGTACAGCAAGGACAGTGGAACACGATGGAACAAGGTATCCGGTGCTTGAGAGAATTGGCTGTACTGGAGATAATCTTTTCAGAGGACGAAAGATTTCCTAAAAGTCCAGATGGTGTACAGTGCACATCCCAGATGTGGTTGAAGTTTGCACGACTCGGGCCAAAAATGTATTCCCGCTACCTAGCAACGCTGCAATGGAGGGAGGGAGCGGACAAGGTTGGTGCATTGGTCAGCAAACTCAGGATTTATGAAGACACTGTCACCGCCCCATTACGAGCCCACGTCTCATCAGTGGAAACCAAACTGGCTGAACATGTCCGAAGCCTGGAAGAGAAGATTGAAGAAGGACACCAGAGGCTAAGAGAAGAAATTAAGGAAGGGATCTTCCATACCTCGCCAGGACAAACAAGGGTCTCTGCTATCAGGAGCCAGCGTCCCCCAGCTAAGGAGAGAGGGTACACTCCACGTGGCAATCTATGGTTTTACCTCCAAGAGCACGGAGAAGATATGAGGAAGTGGGATGGGAAACCCACCTCTTCCTTAGCAGCCCGGGTACGTGAATTGAAAAGAGGGACAAGTACCACAAGGAACTCTTTGAGGATGAATGCTGCTCCAGTCTCTCGTAGGCAAGACTCCAGACGGCCCAGGAATGATGATATGTCTGATCCTCTTGAAGGGACCTCCAGGTCATACTTACAAGAAGAGCGCAACGAGTACCATGACCAGGACTAGGGGTGCCCTGCCTCTAGCCAGGTAGAGGAGAGGGACAATCGAGTCTATTGGACAGTGTGGATTCGGTGGCCTGGCACATCAGAGCCACAAAGATATAAGGCTTTAGTTGACACCGGCGCACAATGTACTTTGATGCCATCGAGATACGTAGGGGCAGAATCCATCTCTATTTCTGGGGTGACAGGGGGATCCCAACAGCTGACTGTACTGGAAGCTGAAGTGAGCCTGACTGGGAAGGAATGGCACAGACACCCCATCGTGACTGGTCCAGAGGCCCCGTGTATCCTTGGCATAGATTACCTGAGGAGTGGGTATTTCAAAGACCCAAAAGGACTTCGTTGGGCGTTTGGCATAGCTACTGTGGAGGCAGAGGAAATTAGACAGTTGAACACCTTGCCTGGCCTCTCAGAGGACCCCTCTGCTGTGGGACTGCTGAAGGTTGAAGAACAGTTGGTACCGATAGCCACAGCAACCGTGCACCGTCGGCAATACCGCACCGACCGAGACTCTGTGACTCCCATACATAAGATGATCCGTGAACTGGAGACCCAGGGGGTGGTCAGCAAGACTCGCTCACCCTTTAATAGCCCTATATGGCCAGTGCGTAAGTCCAGCGGAGAGTGGAGGCTGACGGTGGATTACCGTGGACTCAATGAAGTCACACCACCCCTGAGTGCTGCTGTGCCGGACATGCTGGAGCTCCAGTACGAGCTGGAGTCCAAGGCAGCCAAGTGGTATGCCACCATTGACATTGCCAACGCCTTCTTCTCCATTCCTTTGGCAGCGGAGTGCAGACCACAATTTGCTTTCACTTGGAGAGGTGTGCAGTACACCTGGAATCGACTGCCTCAGGGGTGGAAACACAGTCCCAGCATTTGCCATGGACTGATCCAGACTGCACTGGAAAAGGGCGAGGCTCCAGAACATCTACAGTACATTGATGACATCATTGTATGGGGGAACACAGCGGGGGAAGTCTTTGAGAAAAGAGAGAAGATAATCCAGATCCTCCTAAGAGCTGGTTTTGCCATTAAACGAAGTAAGGTCAAGGGACCTGCTCAGGAAATTCAGTTCTTAGGAGTGAAGTGGCAAGATGGACGTCGCCTAATTCCAACGGAGGTAATTAACAAAATAGCAGCCATGTCCCCACCAACCAGCAAGAAGGAAACACAGGCTTTCCTAGGCGCTGTGGGCTTTTGGAGGATGCATATCCCCGAGTACAGTCAAATTGTAAGCCCTCTCTACCTTGTGACACGGAAGAAAAATGATTTCCAGTGGGGCCCTGAACAACAACAGGCCTTTGAACAAATCAAACAGGAGATTGCCCATGCGGTAGCCCTTGGGCCAGTAAGGACAGGACAGGACATGAAGAACGTGCTCTACACTGCAGCCGGGAAGAATGGCCCTTCTTGGAGCCTCTGGCAGAAAGTGCCTGGGGAGACCCGAGGACGACCGCTGGGATTCTGGAGTCGGGGATACAAAGGATCTGAAGCCAGCTATACACCAACTGAGAAAGAGATCCTGGCTGCTTATGAAGGACTTCGAGCTGCCTCAGAAGTGATTGGCACCGAAGCGCAGCTCCTCCTGGCACCCCCACTACCAGTGCTGGGCTGGATGTTCAAGGGGAGAGTTCCTGCTACACATCACGCCACCGATGCCACATGGAGTAAGTGGATCGCTCTGATCACACAACGAACCCGGATAGGGAATCCTAATCGCCCTGGGATTCTGGAAATTATCACCAATTGGCCCGAAGGTGAGAGTTTCGGACTATCCTCTGAAGAAGAAGAGGAGCAGGTGACACGGGCTGAGGAGGCCCCACCATATGACAAGCTACCAGCAGATGAAAGACGATATGCGCTCTTCACGGATGGCTCCTGCCGCATTGTAGGGACAAACCGAAAATGGAAGGCAGCCGTGTGGAGTCCCACACGGCGAGTTGCAGAAGCAACCGAAGGACAAGGTGGGTCAAGTCAGTTCGCAGAGCTTAAAGCCGTTCAGTTGGCTTTGGATATAGCTGAACGAGAGAAGTGGCCAAGACTCTATATCTACACTGACTCATGGATGGTGGCCAATGCTCTGTGGGGATGGCTAGAGCGATGGAGAAAGGCCAACTGGCAGCGCCAAGGGAAACCCATCTGGGCGGCGGAGATGTGGCAGGACATCGCTGGCCGGGTAGAGAAGCTGAGCGTGAAGGTCGGTCACGTAGACGCTCACGTACGCAAGAAACGGGCTAATGAGGAGCATCGCAACAACGAGCAGGCGGACCGAGCTGCCAGGATTAAAGTCTCTCAGGTGGATCTGGATTGGCAACACAAAGGAGAATTATTTCTGGCTCGATGGGCCCATGACGCCTCCGGTCACCAGGGGAGAGATGCAACATACAGATGGGCTCAAGACCGAGGGGTGGACTTAACCAAAGACATTGTCTCACAGGTCATCCATGACTGTGAGACATGTGCTGCCATCAAGCAGGCCAAGCGGGTGAAACCTCTATGGTATGGTGGACGGTGGTCAAAGTACAGGTATGGGGAAGCCTGGCAAGTTGACTACATCACGCTCCCCAAAACCCGCCAGGGCAAGCGCTACGTACTTACCATGGTAGAAGGAAGTACTGGATGGCTGGAAACATACCCCGTACCTCATGCCACTGCCCGGAATACCATCCTGGGCCTTGAAAAACAAGTCCTGTGGCGACACGGCACCCCGGAGAGAATTGAGTCTGATAATGGGACCCATTTCAAGAATGGCCTCGTAGACACCTGGGCCAGAGAGCACGGCATTGAGTGGGTGTATCATATCCCCTACCATGCACCAGCTGCTGGAAAAGTTGAACGGTGCAACGGACTGCTGAAAACCACCCTGAAGGCACTGTGTGGGGAGACTCTCAAACACTGGGAGCTGCATTTAGCAAAGGCCACCTGGTTGGTCAACACGCGAGGCTCCATTAATCGAGCTGGCCCTGCCCAATCAGAACCTTTGCATACTGTAGATGGAGATAAAGTCCCCGTGGTGCATATGAGAGGTATGTTAGGGAAGACTGTTTGGATTAGTCCCACCTCAAGCAAAGGCAAACCCATCCGAGGGATTGTTTTTGCTCAAGGACCTGGTTTCACCTGGTGGGTAATGCAAAAAGATGGGGAGACACGTTGTGTACCACAAGGGGACATAATTTTGAGTGAGAATGGTCCGTAATGTTTCATTGTACATATGTGTATATAGTTTTAAAGAGACATAGTTTTTAAGGGGGTTAATTTGGGCATGACATGGATGGCATAGAATAAGGGGTGGATAATGTCCTGGTTAGAACGGCTGGGACCAATTCATCCCTGGATGGGTGTA
>NW_020927145.1:0-5957 GCF_003984885.1 Neopelma chrysocephalum
TTTGCCTTGCTGGTTAACTTTTAAACCAGCACATTTTTGGCGCCCAAACGTTGGGGCAGAGAGAGAGAAGTCAGAATCACAATTTCATTTTAAGCATCTGTGTATTTGGATACAGAAACTCCCCGATCAACATGTTGTTTGGTGCATTCACGTGGGTGTTTTATCTGAGCATGTTCATATTTCCACAAATGGGGAACTATTTGCCTATTTTAATGCTCTCTTTAAGACCAGGGAGAGGGATCCAAATTGCTTTACTAGTATACTATGTTTATGTCATCATAACCTCAGAAGCAATGAGTTTCATTGTAAATGTGTATTCAGTCCTGTTTACCTGTCCTGGTTTAGGTTGCTACCTCTGGGGCCTCATTAAAAATTGCACCCAGCCCTTTGGGGGAACAGTGGGGAATGGTGGTTTCCAGCCTCTCACCTCCTTCTTTCCCTTCAGACCTGGTACAACAGTTTTTGAAAATATTGATTTTCCTTTTGATGCTAAGGACGGCATAATGTTATTGTTAGTGTTGCTCTGTCTGCTGCTCTGTCTGCTCTGTACTGTTTACACCATGCTTAGGGTCAGAACAGGGCCTTCTAGGGAGGCTGTTTGGACGCCTGTCCTGGGAATGGATAACGCTGAGTGGCACGGGAAGTGGGAGGACATCGGCCAGTATTTGGAGAAGTTTTCTCCTCCCATGATCTGGAAATTCACCCCTGAACAACTGCAGGATCCTGTCAGCATGATAAAACTGGTAAAGGAAAAATGCTCTGGCAGCTCCAGAGATGGTCAGCTCACAGCAACCTGCTGGGCCCTGGCCACTGCTTACCGGGCACTGCTTGACATGGTACAGCACTGCCAGGGGGAGGAGAGAAGGAGCAAATCAACTGGCACCACGTCCACACAAACTACAGCTGAGTCGGAGGGAGTAAGAAATAAATCAACTGGCTCCATGCCCACACAAACCATCGAGGAGCCAGAAGGACAACAGAAACCAATAGCAGTCGCCCCTGTCCAGAAAAGGAAATCGAAGACCAAATCAGTTCGCATAGCAAATGATGACGAAGAGGCAGGACCTTCACATCCACCGGAGGAGACAGAGCCAGAAATAATCACTCGGTCCCTATCCCTGGGTGAGCTACGTGAGCTTCGGAGAGAGTTCACACGGCAGGCGAACGAGTCCATCCTGACCTGGCTGCTCCGAATCTGGGATGCCGCCGCTAACGACACAATTCTAGATGGAAGTGAAGCAAGACAACTGGGATCCCTGTCTCGAGATGTCGTCATTGATCAGGGGATTGGAAGGAGGCAGGAAACTCTCAGCCTCTGGCGGCGACTGTTGTCCAGTGTAAGGGAGAGATACCTTTGCAAGGAGGACCTCCACGTACAGCAAGGACAGTGGAACACGATGGAACAAGGTATCCGGTGCTTGAGAGAATTGGCTGTACTGGAGATAATCTTTTCAGAGGACGAAAGATTTCCTAAAAGTCCAGATGGTGTACAGTGCACATCCCAGATGTGGTTGAAGTTTGCACGACTCGGGCCAGAAATGTATTCCCGCTACCTAGCAACGCTGCAATGGAGGGAGGGAGAGGACAAGGTTGGTGCATTGGTCAGCAAACTCAGGATTTATGAAGACACTGTCACCGCCCCATTACGAGCCCACGTCTCATCGGTGGAAACCAAACTGGCTGAACATGTCCGAAGCCTGGAAGAGAAGATTGAAGAAGGACACCAGAGGCTAAGAGAAGAAATTAAGGAAGGGATCTTCCATACCTCGCCAGGACAAACAAGGGTCTCTGCTATCAGGAGCCAGCGTCCCCCAGCTAAGGAGAGAGGGTACACTCCACGTGGCAATCTATGGTTTTACCTCCAAGAGCACGGAGAAGATATGAGGAAGTGGGATGGGAAACCCACCTCTTCCTTAGCAGCCCGGGTACGTGAATTGAAAAGAGGGACAAGTACCACAAGGAACTCTTTGAGGATGAATGCTGCTCCAGTGTCTCGTAGGCAAGACTCCAGACGGCCCAGGAATGATGATATGTCTGATCCTCTTGAAGGGACTTCCAGGTCATACTTACAAGAAGAGCGCAACGAGTACCATGACCAGGACTAGGGGTGCCCTGCCTCTAGCCAGGTAGAGGAGAGGGACAATCGAGTCTATTGGACAGTGTGGATTCGGTGGCCTGGCACATCAGAGCCACAAAGATATAAGGCTTTAGTTGACACCGGCGCACAATGTACTTTGATGCCATCAAGATACATAGGGGCAGAATCCATCTCTATTTCTGGGGTGACAGGGGGATCCCAACAGCTGACTGTACTGGAAGCTGAAGTGAGCCTGACTGGGAAAGAATGGCACAGACACCCCATCGTGACTGGCCCAGAGGCCCCATGTATCCTTGGCATAGATTACCTGAGGAGTGGGTATTTCAAAGACCCAAAAGGACTTCGTTGGGCGTTTGGCATAGCTACTGTGGAGGCAGAGGAAATTAGACAGTTGAACACCTTGCCTGGCCTCTCAGAGGACCCCTCTGCTGTGGGACTGCTGAAGGTTGAAGAACAGTTGGTACCGATAGCCACACCAACCGTGCACCGTCGGCAATACCGCACCGACCGAGACTCTGTGACTCCCATACATAAGATGATCCGTGAACTGGAGACCCAGGGGGTGGTCAGCAAGACTCGCTCACCCTTTAATAGCCCTATATGGCCAGTGCGTAAGTCCAGCGGAGAGTGGAGGCTGACGGTAGATTACCGTGGACTCAATGAAGTCACACCACCCCTGAGTGCTGCTGTGCCGGACATGCTGGAGCTCCAGTATGAGCTGGAGTCCAAGGCAGCCAAGTGGTATGCCACCATTGACATTGCCAACGCCTTCTTCTCCATTCCTTTGGCAGCGGAGTGCAGGCCACAATTTGCTTTCACTTGGAGAGGTGTGCAGTACACCTGGAATCGACTGCCTCAGGGGTGGAAACACAGTCCCAGCATTTGCCATGGACTGATCCAGACTGCACTGGAAAAGGGCGAGGCTCCAGAACATCTACAGTACATTGATGACATCATTGTATGGGGGAACACAGCGGGGGAAGTCTTCGAGAAAGGAGAGAAGATAATCCAGATCCTCCTAAGAGCTGGTTTTGCCATTAAACGAAGTAAGGTCAAGGGACCTGCTCAGGAAATTCAGTTCTTAGGAGTGAAGTGGCAAGATGGACGTCGCCTAATTCCAACGGAGGTAATTAACAAAATAGCAGCCATGTCCCCACCAACCAGCAAGAAGGAAACACAGGCTTTCCTAGGCGCTGTGGGCTTTTGGAGGATGCATATCCCCGAGTACAGTCAAATTGTAAGCCCTCTCTACCTTGTGACACGGAAGAAAAATGATTTCCAGTGGGGCCCTGAACAACAACAGGCCTTTGAACAAATCAAACAGGAGATTGCCCATGCGGTAGCCCTTGGGCCAGTAAGGACAGGACAGGACGTGAAGAACGTGCTCTACACTGCAGCCGGGAAGAATGGCCCTTCTTGGAGCCTCTGGCAGAAAGTGCCTGGGGAGACCCGAGGACGACCGCTGGGATTCTGGAGTCGGGGATACAAAGGATCTGAAGCCAGCTATACACCAACTGAGAAAGAGATCCTGGCTGCTTATGAAGGACTTCGAGCTGCCTCAGAAGTGATCGGCACCGAAGCGCAGCTCCTCCTGGCACCCCGACTACCAGTGCTGGGCTGGATGTTCAAGGGGAGAGTTCCTGCTACACATCACGCCACCGATGCCACATGGAGTAAGTGGATCGCTCTGATCACACAACGAACCCGGATAGGGAATCCTAATCGCCCTGGGATTCTGGAAATTATCACCAATTGGCCCGAAGGTGAGAGTTTCGGACTATCCTCTGAAGAAGAAGAGGAGCAGGTGACACGGGCTGAGGAGGCCCCACCATATGACAAGCTACCAGCAGATGAAAGGCGATATGCGCTCTTCACGGATGGCTCCTGCCGCATTGTAGGGACAAACCGAAAATGGAAGGCAGCCGTGTGGAGTCCCACACGGCGAGTTGCAGAAGCAACCGAAGGACAAGGTGGGTCAAGTCAGTTCGCAGAGCTTAAAGCTGTTCAGTTGGCTTTGGATATAGCTGAACGAGAGAAGTGGCCAAGACTCTATATCTACACTGACTCATGGATGGTGGCCAATGCTCTGTGGGGATGGCTAGAGCGATGGAAAAAGGCCAACTGGCAGCGCCAAGGGAAACCCATCTGGGCGGCGGAGATGTGGCAGGACATCGCTGGCCGGGTAGAGAAGCTGAGTGTGAAGGTCGGTCACGTAGACGCTCACGTACGCAAGAAACGGGCTAATGAGGAGCATCGCAACAACGAGCAGGCGGACCGAGCTGCCAGGATTAAAGTCTCTCAGGTGGATCTGGATTGGCAACACAAAGGAGAATTATTTCTGGCTCGATGGGCCCATGACGCCTCCGGTCACCAGGGGAGAGATGCAACATACAGATGGGCTCAGGACCGAGGGGTGGACTTAACCAAGGACACTGTCTCACAGGTCATCCATGACTGTGAGACATGTGCTGCCATCAAGCAGGCCAAGCGGGTGAAGCCTCTATGGTATGGTGGACGGTGGTCAAAGTACAGGTATGGGGAAGCCTGGCAAGTTGACTACATCACGCTCCCCAAAACCCGCCAGGGCAAGCGCTACGTACTTACCATGGTAGAAGGAAGTACTGGATGGCTGGAGACATACCCCGTACCTCATGCCACTGCCCGGAATACCATCCTGGGCCTTGAAAAACAAGTCCTGTGGCGACACGGCACCCCGGAGAGAATTGAGTCTGATAATGGGACCCATTTCAAGAATGGCCTCGTAGACACCTGGGCCAGAGAGCACGGCATTGAGTGGGTGTATCATATCCCCTACCATGCACCAGCTGCTGGAAAAGTTGAACGGTGCAACGGACTGCTGAAAACCACCCTGAAAGCACTGTGTGGGGAGACTCTCAAACACTGGGAGCTGCATTTAGCAAAGGCCACCTGGTTGGTCAACACGCGAGGCTCCATTAATCGAGCTGGCCCTGCCCAATCAAAACCTTTGCATACTGTAGATGGAGATAAAGTCCCCGTGGTGCATATGAGAGGTATGTTAGGGAAGACTGTTTGGATTAGTCCCACCTCAAGCAAAGGCAAACCCATCCGAGGGATTGTTTTTGCTCAAGGACCTGGTTTCACCTGGTGGGTAATGCAAAAAGATGGGGAGACACGTTGTGTACCACAAGGGGACCTAATTTTGAGTGAGAATGGTCCGTAATGTTTTCATTGTACATATGTGTATATAGTTTTAAAGAGACATAGTTTTTAAGGGGGTTAATTTGGGCATGACATGGATGGCATAGAATAAGGGGTGGATAATGTCCTGGTTAGAACGGCTGGGACCAATTCATCCCTGGATGGGTGTAACCCAAAACTGTGTATTCTATAGCCTCCATGCCATTTCCCAAAAACTGCTGTCAGTAGAGGCCTGCAAGGTGGGAAGATGTTCCTGTACCCTTTTATGGAATTCCCCGCTCTGATATCCTTATATGGAATTCCCCGCTCTGATAAGAGGGACTGAGCATCCGCATGCCCTTTTATGGAATTCCCTACTCTGAGGGAGGGACTGAGCACTCCCGCCTGAACTGGAGAGTATATAACTGGGAGTTTCAGAGCCTTGGGGCTCTCTCTCTCGTGGGACCCAGAGGAAGACAGCAGACCACCGCTGCTCCCAACCAGGCTGAGACCACCACCCTCAACTGGACTGCAATCACCACTTCTGACCAGACTGCAGCAGCTCTCCCACCAGCAGGTTTATCCCGTCTCCCTTTGCTTTGGACTCGGGGGGGTGGGCCAAGGTACACCACTTTTGTTCATACCCCAGGGTCCTGGGTTTGTACATTTGGGTTTTGTGGGTTAAAACCAATTGTCTGTC
>NW_020927146.1:0-534 GCF_003984885.1 Neopelma chrysocephalum
TGTCCTGGTTAGAACGGCTGGGACCAATTCATCCCTGGATGGGTGTAACCCAAAACTGTGTATTCTATAGCCTCCATGCCATTTCCCAAAAACTGCTGTCAGTAGAGGCCTGCAAGGTGGGAAGATGTTCCTGTACCCTTTTATGGAATTCCCTGCTCTGATATCCTTATATGGAATTCCCCGCTCTGATAAGAGGGACTGAGCATCCGCATGCCCTTTTATGGAATTCCCTACTCTGAGGGAGGGACTGAGCACTCCCGCCTGAACTGGAGAGTATATAACTGGGAGTTTCAGAGCCTTGGAGCTCTCTCTCGTGGGACCCAGAGGAAGACAGCAGACCACCGCTGCTCCCAACCAGGCTGAGACCACCACCCTCAACTGGACTGCAATCACCACTTCTGACCAGACTGCAGCAGCTCTCCCACCAGCAGGTTTTATCCCCTCTCCCTTTGCTTTGGACTCGGGGGGTGGGCCAAGGTACACCACTTTTGTTCATACCCCAGGGTGCTGGGTTTGTACATTTGGGTTTTGTGG
>NW_020927147.1:0-34996 GCF_003984885.1 Neopelma chrysocephalum
CTTGCTGGTTTAGCGCATTCTTTGAAATGCAGAGATTGGGTCATAAGCACTGTTTGAGAAACCAAATAAAGGGACATGTGCACTATAAGAATGGAGACTTAGCACAGTTACTTGTAGCTTCCATAAAACAAGTGAGTATGACTCTGTATGGGAACAGTACTGGCCTGATTTGACTGAGTCATAAGCAATTAAACTAATAAAAGCAACATCACTTATTGCCTGGTACCTGCTAGTCACACCAGTCTCAGCTGTATTGGATATAGATTCAAATAAAGGCATATCATAATATCAGGAAAATATTTTTGTGATTTCAAGAATTTGACTTGCATGAAATCCATTGCCATGAGTCCAAAATGATTCATGAATTGCACCAGCCAAATAAACTTACATGTTTTCTTCACTTTGATTGAGTTAGCAGTTTAAAAGTACTGGGGTTGAGGAAATCCAATTGTTTTAAAAAAGGGTCCTTAGATGCCAAGGACCAAGTAATGATCATGGTAATGAAGAATCCACCCTGTACTTACTCTGATGGAAAGTTATTTTACCTACAAAAGCCCAACTTATCAAAGAGACTAATGCAAAAATGGTGGGATTTTTCCCACACTCCAATAACTTATTTTAGTTGCTGTACTTGTAGACACAATGGGAGATAGGCTGGATCAAGAGAAGACTGAAAGTATTCTTTTGAAATGCTTGCTTTGAAACAGAATGTTTTCTTCAACTGAAAGAGTCAACAAAAGAAACATTGAAGTTGAAATCGATTTTGCCTGTCATTTTTGTGCCTGAATACTTCAAGATGATTAAAAAATATCCCCTTCTGCTGAAAGGTATGTTAAGGGCAGGTGAACTGGCTTTGAAAAACCTTTAGTGCAATATAGAGCAGACCTCATAGGCCCTATAACCTTAATTTTCAAAGAAAAATCATCAGAACAAGGTTATAAAAGTTTATAACTATGAATTCTTTTAACTCAAAAGATGTTTAATTAATGATTAACAGAGAATAATAGTGACAAGTGGCTGAACAACTTTGATCAGAAGCATTCAAATCACCAACTGACAGAAAAAAAAAGAAATGACATCTTAAAAACTTTTTAAAAATAATTTGTTGCCTAAATTTTACCATTACAAGAATATCTAGAAGTGAATGATAATTAATTATTTCTTACATTAATTTTCCTGGGTTTGTTCAGAATTTTCAGCTTCTTCCCACTAAACAAGGGATTTCTGAGTAATTTATGACTGGGACAAGGATGAAGTTAAGCCATTGTATTTCAGGATAGAAATAAAAAAGTTAACTTTTGCATGATTTTATTTAACTTACTACAACTTCATCAGTGAGAATCCACTTCTTTTTTCAACATATGACTTTATAAAGACTCTCCTAAACTGGATTCTTCATTTGCGAAAAGCTTCCTAGTGATTTCTGGGAATACGTAACAGAAATTCCATATTATTTAAATGTTAATAAAAATAATTTTTAAACTGTATGTAAATAACATATTGAAAAAATTCTAGTTCCATGCAAGAACAAAACAGAGTTATACACTTGAACCTTAATGCTGCTAATGTACACACATTGTTTTACCCCTCAGGCAAAATTTGTAGACCAAAATAGACCTTGGTCTTGAGGCGATAGGTACTTTAGCATTAGTCCTTAAGGCAAAGCATCAGTGGCTTAAAAGATTTAAACATCTGTACAGGATCCTCACAGAAGTATAATTAAACTGTTATCACCACATCGCCTTTTCTATAATTTGCTCCTCTGCTATGGGAGTTGTTCAGCCTATAGCCTTTTCTAAACATATGTGTTGCATATGCATCGTGTTTGTAATATTAGATTTTATTGGGTGCAAGTGACACAGTGGCATTTATTCAGAATATCAAATGGCTGCAACAGAGTAATTTCTAAAACACTAGCAATTTTTTTATGTTTAGCTGTTTCTTTTGCAACAAGAATTACATTTTCAGTTTTATTGCTTTATATTTATCTTTAGTAGACCATATTAGATGTCATCCTAGGAATATGTAGTACTTGAACTACACACCTAAGTTTATGTTTGCTTTCATTAAACACAATACAATGCAAAGGATTTTAGCAAAGAAAGTGCATCTATTATGACTCTTACATGCCAATCTGGTAATTATTTTTATTTTAATTTCATACAGTACCTTTATATCTTGCTGTGGGTTACACAATGTTTTCATTTCAGAATCATTTTCCAAAGCAGAAAATTTGTATTCTCTTTTTGAGAATATCACCTCCAATCTCTAACAACATCACTGAAGCTAGTTATCGGTTACGCCACAGATAATTCAGTCTAATTAATCCAATTATAGTGCTGAAAGATCTTTCTTGTTTAACCGCCAGACAAGTCCACTCCAGGGCCAGAAACTGGCAGTAGAGCAACTCAGACTGGTCACATGGCACCTTGCCAGAGGATTTGGCTCTTATACTTTTTTTTTTAATTTGTGGCTGTGTTTTTGGAATAAAGAGATTCTGATGCACAGAAAGAGCTGAAGGAGATAATAATATCTGTAAAAGTCCCAACATGTAGTAAAATGAATTTTATCCAAAATCTCAAATTTCGTAGGGCATTTCCAGAGGATGAGGGTTCAGCATAATGTCTAACAAAGACACAAAGTAATGAACAGAGCCAAACCTTTCTGTTGCTTCACTTCCTCTTTTCTTCCAAATAAACAGAATTTAAATTGTATCTGATTATTATTTCTTTTTAGAAATAAGTTCTATCTGTGTATTCTATTTCCAATAGAAAGTACATCAAGGTAACCTTTTCTTTGCCTGCCCTGTGTTTTTTTGCATCAGTGTAACTTCTTAATTTCACTTATTTCTTTTTCACAGCAGAGTAACATTAAGTCTAAAGATGCACACACGAAACACTAGGGTTTTGCTCAGGTGGCATTAGATATTGATTAAAAATGAAGGCACCAATGTGCCTTTAACTAGCACGGTTAAATACACGGTGCTAGTCAGTACCATCCCACCTGGAAGGCCTAGAAAGGCAATGGTTAGTTATCAAAGTCAAGGAAGACTCCTCTCTCAGGAGTTGATTCTTTCTCATAACTGCTAAGGAGTGTGTTTGGGCTGACTCTTTGAGTCCCAAAGATAAAAGAAATTTGTTTCAATTAGTAATTTTTTTCGTCCTTTGACAAACCACAGTTATAAGAGTTAATGGTTTAAACGCATGTATTTAAAGAAAACCACCAAAACAATCTCTGAAGCTTCACACCTTGAATGGTATTTTTGAAGTTTTGTAATTCTATGGAAAAAAGTTTCTTGTATCACAGTATTTGCCATGTATCTTACATTTATTCTCCTATCTCATAACACACTCAATAGCAAGCCACTGAAGAGTTTATTTTTTAAAAATTGAGCAATCCAATAATTTAAAATTTATTTTAGCCAAAAAGATTAAAGATAAATGCTTATCAATACATTGGTGTCCCTCAAGCAACAATTGTTCACCTCATCTAGATAACCAGAATTCTGAATTTAAATACATGATGAGAGTAGTTAGATATTAGTGTAAGGAAGTTCATTTCAGACTGCTTTCAACAAGTTAATTCAGTCAACCATGTGTAAAGTAAGCAAAAGTGAAACAGTGATTTGTAAAAACTAAATTATTTAAGTTAACGAACAACAGACATTTGTAATATGTCTCTCAAGTTTCCATAAATAAAAGGTGGATTTAAGTGACTCCATGACACAATATCATATACAGGAGAAGAGTTTGTGTACATTCAAGCATGGAAGTAAAAAGAAATTCAGGAGATGAGGCAGAAAGCACTTGGAGCAAAACCTTAAGAGAAAGCTGCAATGAAAAAGGGAATGAAATTAGAAAGGCAATGAACTGGGAAATTACTTGCTGATATTCAAATTGTAGGATGTTCTGAGAATACAGTATTTGCAAATAAGCAGAATAGCAAAGAATTATGTGACTATCATTAACTTCTCCTCATAACAGAAAACAACCTAAAAGATCATAACCCTTTGCCTAACTTTTCTTAGGTCAAATAGGGCAATCCTGTCTTTCTTTTTTTTTCCTGTTGTGTGTCTACACATTCCCACTCAAAAACCCCCATAAGTTTTGGCTAAATTATGCAGTGTATTTAAAATTTGGTATGCTCTTGGGATGGGGAAAAAACCCAACAAAACTCCAACAACATTGTAGAATGAACATCTTGCAATGCTGACAATAGGAAAAATAGGTTTGAGAACAGCGAGCCCAGACACAGTATGAGGAAAAGAACCTGAAGGGTGGCAGTGGGAGATTCTATTTTCTCTTTCTCCATCTTCTTTTGTTCTCTAGTCTTTTATTTTGCTATACAGGCACTTCAACCAAGCAAGATGCACAATCAGCCACAATTTCAGATGCCACAATATTTTCCCTCTTCTCCTAAGTAATAAAATCTTAAATAAATCTGTGAAAAATAATCTCAGGCATGCTTTTTCTAAGACTCCAGAGAGAGAAATGTTTTGGGAGCCCTGCACAAAGTATTTGAAACAGGAAACATAATCTATTGTTTTACTTTTTCTTTTCTTTTTTTTTCCCCTTCATTCATTGTGGCTTTAATAAAGACTAAAAGGAACATAATGATAGTTCTTACAATGGAACTAAGCCAGCATGGCTTTAAGTGAACTCTGAAGGATACTTAATTTTAATTTTGGAACAATAAAAATATATTATTTCTTGGTGACCCTGAGACAAGATTATCTGATACATTTTATTTATTCACATATTTTTGTTACTAAGAACCATTTATAACTATTAAGAATTTAAGTTTTATATAGCACTACAAGTTTGGATTTGGGATGTGGCAGTGCCCTATAAATCTATGAGATTCTACCCTCCTGAAGTATTATAAAATATGGAAATCTTGGTTGTTCTGTTTCGAAGTAAAATAATTTGAAAGTATTTTAGAGAATTTGTTCTCTAAGAACTCACAGAACTATTTTGTGAAAAATCAGTTTGCAGACTATGTTTAAATAAATGCATTATTATTGGATTCTGACTCATTAACATTGGGTTCAATTTAAAAATCACAAGTTTTCTTATCTCTACTGTATTTTACTATGAGTACACATAACTCACGACTATAAGTCGTGATGCTCCAGTTAAAGTGCAAAAAACCAGAAATTATCTTAAGATAATAGGATTTTTGACTTTCTTAAAGGGAATAATGTTAGCTGGTCAAACCACAGATCCATAGAATCATTTAGGTTGGAAAAAACCTCTATGATCATTGGGTCCAACTGTTTGGACTCCATGACTAGAGACATCTGACTTATTTCTTTGTTTGCACGTTATATAAAAATGTGCATACAAATTAAGAGTAATAGATTTTTTAATTATAACTTTCAGATTTTATACATATATTTATGTGCATAAAGAAATGCTGTATTAGCAGCACATATGTGTAAGTTATCGGGATATCCAAACTAAGTTGGAAAAGTTAACAAAAAACAACATTCAGAAGTGTGTCTCCATTTTAAATGCAGTTTGGCTGAACAATATTTTTGCATAGATTACCGATGGATTCCACCTCCATGTTGTCTATAGTTCCTCCTTCTTTTCCTTTCAGCTCCACTTCAGTTAAATCAAGAGACGATGATGTCTGCTCCTGACACCAAGCGTTTTCTCATTGTTAACATGAGTGAGAGCATGCTCTGGGAAACACAGCTTCAGTCAGAGTATCCTGATGTATCAGGAGCGTGGCACACAAGGCAGGATACCAGGCTGGGAGGAGGAGAGGTTTGCTCCAATGCATCACCTTGGTCCTGCGATACCTTTCCATCAATGCCTGTTCATTCCACATCTGAATGGCTGACTCAGACAGAGGGCTCTTCTGGACAAGGCATGCAGAGGAGTGCCTAGGCAAATACAGGCAGATACAGGCCTGGTCTCATGAGGAATCATAAGAGATTGTTGTGATAGCTGCATCATGATGTGGAAAGGGGACTGAAAAGAGGAAGCATCAGAACACAGCTTTTTCCAAGGCTTTAAAAGCATCGTAGTTAAATGCTTTGATAACTTCAAATCACACACAGTGAGTTGTGAGAAGAGACATTTATGTTCTAAAGTCAAAGTGTCAGTGTACTTTCAATGTCTATCATATTAAAGACAGTATTTTTTTTTTTTAACTGTAAAGTTCTTATTTTATTTGACCTATACAATTACCTGTAATTTACTCAGTGAAGGTGCATTAAAGGTTCTTAGCTCCAAATGTTTCCCTAGATAAAATGTACAGCTTGTTGCTAGACATATCCAGAGAGTAAATCTTAAAACTTCATGTCTTAAATGGAGAATTTTTGTTATGATACCTTACTTCAATAAGAGGCTTTTTGTGTTATCAGACATGACAATCTGGCTACATTTTTTTTAATAGCTTGAGTAAGATAATTATATCACAATAAAATATTTGTAAATTATGAGATCATATCCCAGTACTTAAAGCAGTGTAAAAAATCTGTAATTTTCTCCAAAGCTGCACATCCATGAAACCAAGAAATATTTCTGAGTAAGAAACCAATCTAGTGAAATGATGATGTGAAAGCAGTGAATATGCAAATGAAAGATTTAAAAATTTAAAAAAAGCAAAATAGTGATAAAACTAAAAAAAAAAAAATATAAGAAGGTGTGCTGTAGAATTCATCTATATTTATTTTAAAATATTTTTTCTGAAACAAAGTAAGAAAAAGAAAGACCTCACGTGACATATAAATCTTAGGGTTGTAGAAAAGCCAACTATCCAATAACCATTTTTGATATGCATTTGGAAAACTCTTTCTTCATGGTCCTGAAAATCCACACCAAAGACAAAGCAGCATTTATAAATGAATGTATTTTCAAACCAGCCACCAGAGGAACTTGAAAGGAATTAGTTGAGAAACACTTTGAAACTGATTTTGTTATAAAACAGATTTTGAATATGAAGAAAATACCAAAATAGTTACAGATTTGCAGTGTTATTTGAATACTAGAAAATAATTAGTTTCTGAAAACCGTTGTCTGTAATTTCTAGGTAAGACAATATAACAGTTAAGTCACATATATTAACATGGAAATGAATTCCAGAAAATGACATCAGGGACTGTATTTTAATGGTAAATGGGTCTTCTTGAAACAAACCTCTAAAAATGCAGATCACCTTTGTTGACAGTATTACTATTAAATTCTCCAGACTAATCAAAGCATTTGATGTACAATCAGATGGCTTTTAAATTAATTAATTTAGTCCCTTTCTTCCTCATATGCACAAACTTTGGCTTTAACTATGTTGTGGGCAGAACTTAAGAACTTTTTTTAGATCTCTTTTTTTTTAATTGGAACTGAAAAAAATAAAAATAGAAAAAAAATTTCTAAGTTAAAAAATACCATGACCAACCCTCTTCCAAGCACTATGCTTTTTTCCCCTACGTTGAGCACAATATTAACAATCGGGTCTGTGATGGGGGAAAGTCTCCTCTCCCAGGTCAAGCCAGTGCTTTTATTTTTTCTGCAGAGCAGAGGAGAAAGAGGCAATGGTTGCCTACTTTGACAGACCTGTGCATCTCTTTAAATCTCAGTTACTGTACAGCCATTGCCATTCCTAGTGGTGTAGTGACACTTGCTCTCCCCTGGACATATAAATTACTTGACTGAGAATAAACATTTTGACCAAATAAAGCCTCAGGATTAATACAGAGCACATGGGTGGAACACAGTGACCTATGTTATATGGGACTGGTTGATTTAACATCCTTTCTGGATAAACTCTGCTGAGAGATTTCATGTGTGCAAGTCCTGCAGGATCAGAGAAACTACTTCTGGGCTCTTCCTCTCCACCCTCTTCCCCTGACATGAGGTCAGCTTGTCCTCCCAGGCCTGGATCTCCCCACTGGGCCACAGCTGATGGCTCCAGAGACTCATCAAAACCCTGTTTTCCCCTCCGTCTTTCTTCCTGGTATGTGTCTTGTGTACTTGTGTACTGTCACACAAGTCAACTGCATGCTGGTTCCCTCAAGAGCGTTGAGACACAGAAGGTATTGAGCATAATATTGTGCATTGCTTCTTTGCATATACAAAGTTACTTCTTTATGTGCAACATCAGTTATTAGCAACATATGTTTAAATTGTGAATTCAAACTCAAGATCTTTAATGTCATACATTTCTGCAAACACATCTTCATATAGCACACTAAAGGCATGTGATCTATGCTTTGATTAGTCTTCTAGTGAATTACCGACATTTTGCTGCTTAGTCTACAGTCTAACCACTTACAAGCTACAATATTAAATTCCTAATTAGTTCAGTCACACAGCTACAATAATTAGACTTCCCATTTTTAAGTCTTCACAAATTGTTTAGATTACAGTTTAGAATATGATATCATTGCTCAGATGGGAAGCTGAGACATTAACATATGTATGGCAAGTGTTTCTGCTAATTTTAGGTTTCTACTTTCAGAATCAGCTTCAAAGACTACTGAAAGAACAGCTTTTATAGATGTCAGTGGCAGCCATGTGGTGAACGCTACCACATCACGGTGATCAAGGCAAACCCCCTAGAAAATCTGCCATATAATTATTATCTATTTATAAGCATTTAGAACATTACTGTCTGAGTCAAGAAGCAGGAATAGAAATCAGTTTTCCAGAGCAGAGTTCGATTTCTTTAATCAAATGGCCATTCACATTTTATCTTAATTAATTAATTACAGCAAATGAAGATAGGGTCACAAAGCAGAATAATTCACCATAAGTTTCTGATTCATTCTTTGAATGAAGGACACAAAGCATGAGTTTTTGTGGAGCTATAGCAAGAAGAAAATGCAGTATGGGTACATAGGACAAACTAAGATCATGTCTTTTGCCTCAGTTCCTAAGCACTGGGTTTACAAAATTAATAATGTTCACTAACATAGGTAACATCTCAGACTATTGAAAGAGAAAATCAGTTTTCCTCCAACATTTTATAGCAAGACACCATGCCACATCACTAGTTTAGATCCTTCAGGTCTCCAGACCTTCGGTTTATGAGAGGGTAGAGCGTTCTGAAAGCACTAATTACCAGCCTCTGAGCAGAGGTGTTATGCAGGAGGAGACATTTTGAAAGGAATCAGTAAGTCACAGGACAATCTTGAGCTTCCTTCTGGCTTTGTAACACAGTGCTCACCCTATCAAGCACATCTACTTTTTCTGCTCAGTCTCATCTTTTCCTTGCCCTGGCCACTTCACTCACTTCCATCCTTTCTTGCCTAATCACTACCTAGTTCCCATTATCTCATCCCCTTGTGTCTGTATAGTGTTCTAGTTCTGATCTCACCATCCTCTGACTTCGTTCTTCAAGTGCTCACTCCCCTCACTCAAACTCCTTTAATTAATTCACTGTTCCCTGCTGTCTCCCTCTCACACATCTCTTTCCTCAGTCTCTGCCCTCCCTGACTAATAGTCTTTCTGATTTCCATTTTCCCTTCTAGGTAGCATTAGCCTTTTCCCTCATCTCTCTGCTCCATCGCCCCATCTACCCATCCCTTTGGTCCCTCTTTTATTCTCCTTATTCAGTCCTTCCAAATACATTTGCACTTTCTCTGTCTTTTAGACACAACCAGTATGACTCCCTGATCCTCTCAGCTTCCTGCACCTCCCCACCTGGAACCAGCCATTTCAAAGTCTGATTTGATGGCTTCAAAGTCTAGGACACTTGGCACCAAAAGAAAACCCTTGCTGAGATGACTGATGGCACTTTCTCTGATGAGTGTCACACTGATCTCTAGCATCCAGTAACATCTATTAGAAGAGGTTGTTTTTTACTTTACTGCAACTAGGCTTGAACAGCCTCATCAGTTCTAGTGGGATGGCCTGTCAGAGGGCTGTCTCGCAGGCACAGTGATTTTGTAGAGGAATACTTCAAAAGTTCTTATTTGTTTGAGAAAAGGCATTGCTTAGTACAAGATTCCCCAAATCGTTCAACATAGGCAAAATAACAATTCCTCACATTCTGGAAAAATGAAGTTATTTTGATAAAGTTTTGCTTGTCTTCTTGTTCAAGGTGCAAAAGATCCACATTGCACATAAAATTTCAGAGCAAGTGGTTCAAGTCTGGTAGAGTTGCTATAAACAGGCAAGACAGGTTTTGAACTTATGTAGACCCTGGTGCTGTTAATGGAGAGGAGAAAACATCCTTGCCCAAGCAGCAATTGCAGGATCTAACTTTCAAAACTTCAGTTTAACATCGTGTAGACTTTTACCTACCCTCTAACTGACATTAGAGTAAATTTTCCTCAGCAAATCTAGTCTTCATCCCTGATTTTCTGTAAAGATACTAACTTTTGTGATACACATAAAAATATAGCTAGTCAGATTAATGCCCAAGTTAAGTGAAAGAAATAACCAAATGTTATTATTACACAATGGTTATTTGAGCTTGTGCAAAGGCTGAAGTAATTTCACTTTTCTATTTAGAAATCTGGAAGGGACCTTAAAATATGTTACAAACTATGTAAACAGGAGCTCTTTCCTGCACAATCATAAACTTGCACTTTTCCAAATAGTTTAGAATAGTCTCTTTCCCACATTTGACATAAAGCATTTGCTATAAAAGATCTTGGCCTTGAAAACAGCCGTCACCCTCATGAAGCACCAGAAGGACTAACAAGGTTCAGATATTTTTAAAAAAGTTTTCCTAGGCATTTTAAAGTGGGGGTAAGGGAAGGAAAAATAACATATGAGAGGGAGAACATAAAGAAGAGGGCTAGGGGAACTGCAGCTGCAACCAGAAGTAGGATTGGAAAGCATCAGATAGAGACACAGAACAGAAAGGGTTAAAATAGTATGAGTTGTAATTGTTTTTCACAAGGAGCCTGCCAAATCCCTTTTGGAACTCACTTTGAATACTTTTCGATACTGAGTTTCTTCTGTTTTACTTAATGATTGATAAATGAATTGTTTGAGATTCTGTCACTTAGCCAAAGCCCAGGAAGATAAAATAGCTTTTGTCTCCAGAAAGCTAATCAAAGCAATGCTAAAGGCACAACCATGCACTACAGTTGCTGCAGTAATTACAGCCGATTAGTTTACTAAGAGAATAGATGCGGCAGCGGGCAGGGCAATGCCAGCCACACACCTGAAGTGACCTGCTACCTTCACAAGGGGGGTGAGCCACCTGGGCAGGCGGTCATCCTTGCTACTTATTCACTGCTGCCAGTTCCACGACCAGATTCTGAAATTTACTTTTCTCCATGTTATAATCAAGGCTGTTGTGCTGACAAAGAACATGGTATAGATACTGCTTTGTTTTCAAAGAAACCTCCTACATGGAATACTGTATTTCACATGGGAAAGTAGTCAGGCAGTTACTAGTGTATAAGAAGATTGATTGCTTGGATTAGTTTGATTAGTTGGATTTTGGAAGGAAAGGTTTTCATATTAAAAAAAAAAGAGATGTAATGAAGAATCTAAAGGAAGAGAGTAAAATAAAAAAAATGATTAAAGGTATTTTGTGCACTAATTTCGCTGTTGAATGGAAAACTAAAGAGACACACTGAATGGGTATGGATAGGTCAGGCAAAAGTAGTTTTTGTATGATATATATTCCTTATCTTACCTTTTAAAGAATTAGAAGGATCTGTAATGTTGAAGAAATAAAACAAACAAATAAACAAAACCCCACCCCAAAAAAAAACCCAGAAAAAACTCCACAACAAAATTCAGCTGAACTTCTAGCAGTCCACGTAAAGCAAATCCAATTGCTAAGGATAGCTATACTTACTTAAGGAACGTTTAATATCAGCTAGCATAAAGGCTTGAGCAAAGCTTATGGCTATTGAGCAGATGAAATCAGCCAGCTAGTACATGTGGTTAAATTCACATTGCTGGCTAAAACTCTGAAAGGCAGTGAAGATACAAACTGTGCACTGAGCAAGGTGAGAAGTGGCACTAGACAGAAACTAATTTTGGTGCAAAACAGGGTACTAACAGGCAGCAGAGACTCCAGGCATGCATGTGCTTTAATCTGTGAGTTCACTGATTCTCTCTTAAACAAATCTAGATGTATAAGTATCTTAATAATCCTATAAGTATTATAATATACTATATATGGTGAGCCAACGAACACCTGAAAAGGTAATGGCCATTATAACTAACAAGCCTATAGTCATTCACAGTCCTCATCTGCTATCCTGTTTTGCAATATGCTTTCATATATTTCAATAGGTTTTATAAATTCCATAGCAGAGATGAATTTAACAGAAGAAATTATCACAGCAATGATTTGCACATCTTGTATGAATGTTTCTAGGTTTTAATGTTTTGTCATAGAAAACAGTAATGTTAAAGACTTAGTTCGTTGAAATTGTTTAGCTTTTATTCTGCACACCTTAAAGTACTACCTTACTTTACATTGGATTATTGCTCATGGATAATGCTGGTGCATATGAAACAAGACCTTGCTCACAGGCTCGATAAGATCTCATTATCATTGCCTTCTTAATTCCAAATTCATTATTATTACTTTTTTTCATGCATACAGCTCACATATTATGTTTTCCTCCAAAACACAAAAGAACCGCGTAAAGTTTGTCAAAAGATTTAACTAAGTTTTGCAGCTACAAAAACAACTGTGCGTGGAGCTCTGTTTCCCAAACTCCTAGTGGGGAGCAATATGCCCTACAAATCTTAAGCAGCACTGTATACACACAAACACCAAAAGCTTTAATTTAAAAGCAGAAGAGAGAACAAGCTGTTGTTCAATACAGAAGGTGGCAGAATTCAACCCTATGCTTCTATTAGTTTAACAAAACAGTTGATATTGTAAAGAGTAGCTATTTTCATCTTCAATTAAAAAACCACTATCTTAATATTGACATTGTGCGACAAAAAGCAATTTATAATATAATAATTACAACTAAAGAAAATTATAACCATTAGGAACATTCAACATATAGACCAGTATCAGCA
Source organism: Neopelma chrysocephalum (assembly GCF_003984885.1). NCBI lineage: Eukaryota > Metazoa > Chordata > Aves > Passeriformes > Pipridae > Neopelma > Neopelma chrysocephalum. The sequence goes on from NW_020927147.1 coordinate 12,957, forward strand.
GCTTCACAGGGACAGCTCTATCAAGTCAAAAGCAGCACTTACAAATAAGGTACTCAAATGAAATGAGAAAAACATTACTAAAGTAAGCAGAATGGATGGTGTAACTCCCACCACTCTGAAGTGATTTGCATCTGAAGGAAAAATGAAATTTAATTCAGTCTCCATTTTACATGCTATACTGCCTAACATGCTGAAAATTCCTATTACCTGAACACAATCTGCCCTTTGAGAACTACCAAATCTAGCAGCACTTGCACAGTATCATCTCAAACTGCTGAACTGAGTTTAAAATGTGGATTTTGTGACAACTAAGTCAGTTCCTTATGTACCTTCATTAAATATTTACTGCAAGTATTCACACAATGTTTAAACTGTTTCTTATTTTTTAATTTCAGCTCATAACTATTAATAGTTACTCTCAAGGCATTAAATACAAAAATATCTGATCCCAACATGCAGTTAGTAATCTCGAGGAACTGCATTACACTTTGATTCTATTGAAAAATAATTGCCATGAAACGTAAAATATACTGAGATATCATAGTTCTTTAAAAAAATCCACTGCTGAAGTTTATCAGGTATCTGCTTTGCAATGCTCAAAACAAGAAAGAATGTCAGGTACACTTACCCCTGGTACCAATAAGCAAGAACACATAGAAGCAGCAGTTGGATGTCATATCTGTCCTTCAGCAATTCAATGAATAAAGTCAGTGAATGTTGTCCCTAAAACTGTGCACCAGCCAGAGTGCTGCTCGTATGATCTGCTTCTGACAGCCTTCAGCAGTGCGTGAAGCAAGCTCCCTTCTCTCCCTGCCTTCCTCCCCTCTCTCCTTCATGCTAGGTCTCTCTCTCTCTCTCTCCCCTTTCTCTGGCACACATGCACATGAAGATTTCCAGGATCACATTGGCTCCTCAGGCTCTGCCTTTACAGGATGGGGTCTGTTCTGCAGCAGGCAAAGTCTGTGCTGTTTGCATGGACACGGGTCTGCTCCAAGGAAGGCGGCTGCTGCTGCTGCACAAAACACAGCCAGGTCCCAAGAATTGTCATCAATAGTCCAAATTTTTTTCCCTCTTTTATTTTCTGAAGTTGCAATGCTGTGACATGTCTGACAAGTACAGTTTTATTTAGTCAAATCTGTTTGAAACCAAATATTTGCTAGAGTTTAGATAAAAACTAGAGGTTTTTCAACTAAGGGGAAGTGAAATTTATAAATACAGCCCCTTTGTAGCAAACCAGTCACTCACTGAAATACAGAAAAATGCATGACGTAACTTATTTCCAAGACCAGCATGTCACTATTTTTGCACATTAAACCACTCTTTATGACTAATGCTAAGGAAAACAATCTGAAAGAGCAAACAAGGGTGTTCAGAAACATATTCTTTACGAGAAAAAGTTTTTTTCACAGATTTTCTTCTTTGAATACATTAAGACCTTCCTATCCAACCCTTGATTTTACTGTCACCAGTAGATCATGGTATACACAATCACATATACAGTCACACAGTTAAAATCTTTGTTATGATGTGAAGGCTAACACTCAGCAACACAGCAAAATATATTTCAAAATGGGTTGGTGATTAAAGATGAACTCGAGAAGCTAAATTTTATGTGGCCTCAAGGAGTTTCAGACTTTTTAATTTATTTTTTATTTTTTTTTTTACCAAAAAGGTTGTTAGATTCAACAGCTTGCCAGGATGACAAATGTCAGGGAGCCCTGGTAACCTGTCAGCAGCTATGTCAGGTGCCTGAGGAAAAGAGCCTCTCAGAAATACGTGCAGGCATGAACACATCCACTAAACAGTGAATTTGGAGAATGGGAAAAATCTATATTATAGTCAAAATCAAAGTCCACATTGTTGCTATGGCAAAGTTGTCTATAAAATAGATATTATGAACTGCCAGTCTCTTGATTTCTACTATAAAAGACATATTATATATATTATATATATATATAACATATATATAAAAGATATATAAAAAAGTGGGATAAAAAAATGTTTTAGTCTATGGAAGCCCCAAGAAGTACATTGACATCTACTGTAGCAATACCAGTAACAGGCAGTGTAGATGCAAAAATGGATCAAATGGATTAGGGACCTATAAAATGCTTCTTTTACAGGGTGAGAACTAACTTTTGAGCATATCAAGTAAAAATCACACTTGCCTCAAACAATTGTTTAAAAGTTAAGCTAACTCCCAAACACTCTTGGGCTAATGCCTGAGCTGAAAAGCGCTTCCAAGGTGAGAAAATAGGGGAAGAAATTGAACCAAGGAAGTGAAGAATAAGCAAAATATACTTTCAAGGAAAAATAAAATAAAAGCTTTACCTCTTCAGTACAGGATGAGACAGACCTTTTGTTCTAAAGAAAGGATTTTCTTTCTTGCATGCTTTCTGCTGTGGCTTTCTGCTTCTGATCTAGTCACAACTATGTGTAGGAACCATACGTGTGTTTGGAATAGATCATTTTTACCTGATAATATAATAAATCTAGCAAGCTGCTTCTTCAAAAAGCAGTTTGAGCCACTACAAAAGTTCAAGATATTCTGCCTTAAGGTAAACAGGGAAAACCTCCAAATGTGGTACATACCACTCACATATATTTTCTGTAGCTCTGCCCCAGTGGGAGTTGTCACTTTTCAGCCTTCCTCTTTTTCAAGGACCTTTAGTAAGGAGACTCATTAAAGTTAATTTTGCTGTACAAAAACACTCTCTCTATGGAAAATCTACTGACATCTTCCTTCTTATAAATTTTTTATACTTTCATAATAACACATAAAAAAGCAGCAGCAGTTTTCAGCTCATTCTCTCAGAATAATTACATTTAAACCAAGAAGCTAGAGTTACAAACACACTCATTGCTGAACTGTGGAATACAGAGCAGAAAAAGGAGGAGAGGCTATATTTTGAACAATAGTTTTGGCTTACTCTGTTTGAATACATTTTTACTTCTTACTAGAAGAAACTTGTCTGTGTATTAGAAAGGCAATAAATACTTCTCACTAAAAAGTAAAAAGCTATGGCATGTTGGTGTTTTAGAACTCTTTTTTCAAGAAAGCAGTAGGCTTTATATTCTAATTCCATACATGGCAAAGGAATAAGAATTGCATCTATGTTTCAAATAACTTTGAGAAGATATTTGACCTCATTAGGTTGGTCAGTATTTGCTTGTATTTCTACTTACACCAATTTTAAAATTGAAATTCAGTCTAAAGTGTATCTGAGCTATAGGAACTTAGTTGTTAGATCTGTGGGGGACACCCCCCCCCAAACATTCAACAAACATGGTGCCACCACACCACAATCTAACAGAATACATTAATGGTTTCACTAAACTCCAGTAATTGTTATTATGCTATTGAGAAGAGTCATCTCATGTTTCTATTACAAAGTGTTTGAAATCAAATTGAGTGATCAGGGCTTAGAATTAAATAACTAATTATTAGGCACTTTCAAATAAGTTGCTAGTAAAGTTCTAGCACCTTTTAGTCTTTTTCTGTTGTTCACATCAGGTGCTACGTAGAAGGAAATTCATAGAAGTAAACAAATCATAGTTGCATGCATCACCATGGTGAGTGTCAATATTAAAAACAAATATACACTAAGCTGTAAATCTGCTACTGTAGAAAAAAATTAGAATTCCTTTTCAGCTTGAAGAAAAAGATTTATTGATCCACAGGCTGCAGCCACTCCCTTGGAGGTTAACAGATATTGTTAAGGGTTGGACTCAATGATCCTTGTGAGTCCCTTCCAACTCAGAATGTTCTGTGATTTACCTCTGTACATCAAACTCTGACTCAACACTCAGTGTTATAACTGATAAGCTTCAAATAGACACAGGATAGGTAGAAAAGTTTTACTCTATATGGGGCAGATAGGTGCATACAAACTCCACCTCTTACCATGTTTTTTTCAAGTACTGAGTAGTCTGGATCTCAGATATACTTCTGCTCTTTCCTGTTGTGGCAATTTTCCTTGGTTTAATTAAGAATAATTTCAAGCATGCTTTATGTCATGCATCAAAACAAAGACCCACAAGACAATAGGTATTTCAATGCTGATTTTATACCTAAGAGTTGCTTATTAAGCAACACAAATTTTCAGTTGAAAATGCTGACTAGATTGTCAGCTGTTTTGCTGTTCTAATGAAATACAAGATATGCAGGATGAAGCACTGAAAGTAAAACTTGGCCCATGTTGCCATGTGCAGTCATGAAGATTATATATTTTATTTTTAGAAATGATAACTCAAGAAATAAACCACTTGTTTTCTCATCCTTTTGATGACCAAACTCCAGGTTTTGTATTACAGTCATGTGAATAATTAATGTGCAAATGAACATATTTGGCTTAATTATATTTAATTTACACTGCTCTCAAAGTTCTGTCAGTATGCTTTACAGACAGTGCAACTGAGAATAAGACATTCATATTTTACAGGACAACTCTTACCTTTGGAAGATATATTCCTTATTTAACATCTGCATCCAGGTTCCCTGAGTCCAGAGCAAAGCAAACTAAAGGACCTCTTAAGAGAACTTCACAAATGTCTAAGCACAGAATGAAAAGATCTCATTTACAGCAGCTCTTTCCAAACTTTAAGCTCTGCTGCAGTACCTTTATCTATCTCATATACTTGTACCTCAAACCGTACTTTAAAAATGTGCTATCTTTTGATAAAGGTTACTCTTCCCCATTTCACACTCGCAGAGATTTAAGAGGATCTGCCTCCCAAAACCTGAAGGGCCTAGGACACCCAACCTAATGGTCCAAGCATTTGTAGGCATTTGTGCTGTAGGGCCTCCTGACTTCTCACTCCCCTCTCCAGATCCTTTTTATCTGCACAGCTGCAGCTGAGCTGGGATTACTTCCACTTGTGTTTGGAAAAAGGGGAGAAACTTTCCTCTGTTGGAAAAACTACCTGAGCTAGATGTTCTCTTCTGAAGGGCTTTATTTACAGGAACAGTACAGATTTTTTTTTTCTTACTATATATGTATATCCACCAAGAGTCTCAAAACAGAAACCAGTTCTGTCAACCTTATTTTAAGCTAAAGCAAATGTACAAAATTTGGCTCTAGTGACAGCTGCCAGCTGCAGAGTGATCATCTCCCTTGGTAGGTCTCATGTTGTAGCTACAGAGGGGAACACAGAAAATGAGTTTAATTTTTCCACAGAAAAAAAGGCAAACAGAGGGGGAGGGATTCATGGAAGACTGTTTGTCTCTTACATGTCTTTTGTGGTTTGTAGATGGGACACTAGCTTGGCTGTAGACAATGGTGTACGAGCAGCAGCATCTAGCTGACTCTGAGCTCCTTGAAATAATTTCCTTTCTTCTGTAAAAGGTACTCTCTGCCATTGGGTGCTTTGGTGACCCTATCCAGCTGTCCCAGAGCTGGTGTGGAGGAAGGCCACAGTCAAAGCAAACTTGATCATCACCTCCCTTATTTTCTCCTGCTTTCTCCAGCTGTTTGTTCCAGCTGGATGTTTTGACTAAATCAAATAAAATCTCACTAGTGTGCCTGACTCAAAGCTGCCGCTAATGTAGAAAGTACATTTCTTTCAAAATACCAAATATATAAGCTTTGTTAATGATATATTTTTCTAATCAGCTCTTCCCAGTCCTTTGGCTGATTAAAGAGTGTAACTGTTTCTATGACTGTGTATGATTACAGGCATGGTGTTAATGGCTTTGGTAAGTTATTATATTGTTTGGGAATGTCATAGGAACTGTATATGACATCCTGCTTTTTCAGGGTGACTCTTTTTCCAAGTTATCCCTTTCTGTCATATTTTAATAATATTTAATAATTGCAACTTTTGTTTTATATCACCTAAGCTTCTAGATGAAAAGGGAGACCTCCCAGATATTAATAGCTGAATATACAATAATGACAATGTGAAGTTCATAGAATGTTCACTAGCAATTTATTTACATATTTGAACATGAAACAGTACTAAACATATGAACATTGGCAGTTAAGTCATACTTTGATAGAATGCACTCCAAAAAGACGCAGTTCATAAAATTTTGAGGATGAAAGGCATTTTAGAAAAAGAACAGCCAATTAGACATGTAGGACAAACACATGTCAAAGTGAACATAAAAAGAATAAAATGAACATCCCCCAAAATTCATAAGAAGTGAGAAGGAAGAGGAAGAGAGTTACAGTATGAGGAAGCATGGTTTCTTAAAGGGCAAATATATAACATCAGAAGACGCTGTCAAAAGTGGAAATCACTGAAATGAAGAATGCATTTGAGACATTATTTGTAGGACTATCCATACTCACATTTTGCCAATGTGCTGCTATGAAGAAAATAACCTCTGTAAAATTAACCACATTTTGTGAAGTAGGTATGGTTTCCAATACAGTGGCTTTCATGTAATGCCTTAATTTACAATTCCAATTCTGTATTTCTGCAATAGCCTACAGAAAACAGAATGGAAAGAACAGAAGGAAAATGTGAAATTCAGAAATCCCAAGGTCATTGCTATATCACTACAAGGGACCAATAACATAACATTTTCCTAATGCTGGTAAATATCCCAAAGATCTAAATTCACTGGGGTTTTGTGTTCGTTGTTTGGGGTGCTATTTAGATTGTTCTTTTACACAGAAACACATTTGACTCAATCAGCGAATAACATTTATCTGTATCTAATACTTCAGCTTTTGGGAAGCATAAAATGAAAATTGCTTGGCAGAGATAGAAAAGATGTTGGTTTTGGGGCAGCTGATAGCCCATGGTGAAGGAGCTTATATTAGCAGAGGTTTTTTTTTCATTCGGGTGAGCTTTTCCTCCTTTCCTTTAATTTGCACATGAAAAAAATCAATATTTCTGTGAACAGCTTGGACCAAAAGGAGACATTTATTTCAATAATAATCATACAGTTCTAAAGAACTGGGAGTAATACAAGTGGAGAAAACCTTTTAAAAGTAACCATGTAAAATGCATGGTTAAACCATAGGAAGCTATGACCTCCAGGTTTTTTTCTTTTTGTTTTCTGATTTTATTTTGAAATACAGCTGAAACTTTCAGGTTTGCAAGACCGAGTAATAGCTTTACATTTCAAGCAGAAAGATTTGGTATTTTTCCCAAGTGTTTGGCTGACTAACATATAAAAATCTTTTTTTGCCTTGATTGTATTTATTTCCAATTATCTTGAATATTCTAATACCATTAAGAATATAAAGTAAAATCTTAATGAAGCGAGACAACTTTAAAGAATGCATTAGGCCTGTGTTTGTATTTTATCTCGGGATGATTTCTATGTTAATTTGGAAAATATCCTTGAGGTAGGCATAATAAGACAAAAATCCTAGACAAGGGCTTGAATGGCTAGAATTTTAGTGCTCTTTTTTGTGCTCTCTTTCTGACTGAGTCTGGGATTATTTTTTGTTCAGGAATGTAGTTTCAGTAAAAGAAATAGTTCATTCTGTTACCCTTGGTCCCTCGTATACTCCTCTCAAATATTAGAGCATTGAATGAAATCTTTTGCTTCTGGCTCAAAAGCCTTAAATGCTGGGCTATGCCATGAAAGATGGCAATGCAATTAGTACTGGTTGGTGCTGACACATGCTTGTGTTGAAGGAAACAGCAGAAGCCATCGTTGTGTTTTACACGGAGTCTGACTATTTTGTTCTACAGGTGTGCTCTGAAATTAAGACTGCACAAAGCTTGGGCAGATGAATGCATAGTTTCTGGATTCCGTTGAAGTAAAACAAAACAAAACTTGCAGATGCTTAAACCTACAGGTAATAAACTGCCTCCAGTGGCCTGGAAGCAGCAGTTTAGCAATGAATTTTGCTTGTATAGATGCTATGTGATTTCAAAAAGCTGATGCCTCTTTTAGCTTCAGCCTTTATTGCTTGCTTAAAAGATGAGGTACATATCTGCAGGTTTTCATCTCACACAATTTATTGTACATATTTTGATTACCTACATTTTTACCCATCAGCTTTAATCTTCAGGTCTCTGAGAAAATACAAATTAACAGTTATTATTCCTTTTCTGACTTTGTAATTGCCCAAAATACTAAAACAAATAAATAGGAACTGATGAGTAGAATTCTAAGAAGGAATGATTATTATATTTCTGATCCATGGATGCTTTATCCAGGCATCATTTAAATGCCTAGTAGTTTGGCTTCCTCTAGGTCTGTATTTCTCTATCAATATATAAACCCTTTGAATCTTTTATTATAAAAGATGAATTGTTAACTGTGTGCTGAAGTAGTTTTAGCTTAAATAATTGCCTTCCAATAATATAGAGTATAATCCAAAATCCTAAAGCAGAAGGCATTCAGCATAAAGACCATCCACACTGAGCACAGCTAGAGGTACTCTGGTGTCCTTCCAGAATGTGGTAGGAAATTTGCACCTTTTAAAAAAGTATTTGTAACTTGCAATCTAAAAACATGGTAGGAATCCTTGCAAACATCTACTGGGTTTTAAAATCAGATAACTAGATTTTAATACTGCTGCAACCAAAACCAGTTACACTTTGTTTGAAGTGTAAAACTAGACAAGATTTTGGGATATCTTCCCAAGGCCATGGCACAACAATACTTATCCCAGCTAATGCAAGGCTGGTTTACATGAGTCTGTGCAGCTCACAGCAGCACCTCTGGCGGCCTCATAGGCCACTGTCTGTGTTTTATCTACTCCATAAACACGTTTTGTCACTGCTGATGCTACATGTCTGCAATCACTGAAGAACTACAGTACCTGCATTTTTGTTACTGCAACCTTTTGTACTTCCACACAAATGTGTGGAGAGTTGAGGGCAGGTAAAAGGGCAGTCCCTGAGACAAGGATACTCCTGATGTGGTCATTATGAAACGCTGAGGAGAATGAAATGCCTTACGGCTGATCCTGTCCCAGAACTGAAGTGAGCTGTGCTTGCTACCCTGAATCTCTCTTGAAGTGTGTTTTCTCTTGAAACACCACTAGCCAAAAAGCACATGTGTTTTACGCCTTTCTCTAACCGCTCACTAGCCTTAAGACATAACAAAGTAAAACTCAAACCCTACTGTATCGCAAACCCTGCAGCATTGAGGCATTGAGACCAGCACCTCTGCATCAGGGAGAAGGATTTACTTCTTTACATTGGACACAGTCGGGAAGGTGGCATTGCTCCGGGGACTGGCCCTGACATGTGGACCCCAGGATCCCAAATGTTCCCCTCCAGTGAAATCTAGCTGTCCCTCAGGGGGTCTGTCTGTGACCTTGAACAGCTTCTGACAGTGTAATGTCTCACAGCCAGCAATTTCCCTCCTTGTTTTTGGCAGTTTTGCATGCCATGGTCCATTTACATGCCCTGGTCAGGGCAAACATTTTATCCAGCAGTCACTCCACTTGCTGTGCAGCCTGACAGTGTCCACAGCCCAAAAGGGATGAGGGTACCGAGGTGCCTCTGAGTGGTCTCCAGAAAGGCTAGGGAGGGCCATGGACCCTGAAATGCCTCATTCAGCAGTTCTGGATGTGGGGAAACACAAGCAAAATTAATTATTATTTTATTTGAATTATTTTAAATTATTTTAATTAATGAATTTGTTTTCCAGCACAGATACAGTAATCCTTTTCTGAAATATCTGCAATCTAATCCATGATATTCTAGGAATTTAGGCAGCACTTGGAACTGCACCTCTATTAACTGCAAATTGTGAGAGGATTGTCCTTGCTGCTAATAATCATAATACATCCATCCTGAAGCTGGGGATGTGACTTTGATTTACTCATTCTGCAGCCTCATGAAACATATAACTTTGAAAGGAGACTGCTCAAGACACCATTTGTTTTTTTTGAGAAATGCTCTGGTATTGGATACCAGTCAGTCCCATGTTACTGTCTGGCTCACACTTGTAATTTCTTTCGATCTTTAATTTTGGAAATATTTCCCTATTAGAATCATCTTAAAGGCAAATATGCTCAGATAGGGAAATTAGAACATGTTTATCAATATTAACCTTGGAAAATGGAAGCTAAGTATTATAGCTTCAAAATTCTTATAAATGACTGAGGGACTAGATTGAATACCATAGAATACATTTTCTAAAGTTCTTCCTGGTAACTTGCAAATTCTAGGAAACTGGTAGAGTTTTGTGTGTGTAGACAAGGCAGTCATCAGGGAAGAGAAATTCAATAGATTTTTGGCAGTAATTCTCAAGTTTTAAAATTTGCTCATATGAATGAACGCTTCAAGACATTACATGAGCTACTTGCTCTTTCTGTTTCTGTAGAATCCCTTTCATTGACAAGTCTTGCAGGTCAAATCCATTTTAGGACATTTCCTCGTCAAGCAAGATATAAGTCTAAGTAATTTTTACCAAAGAACTTAAGATACAAAATTGTTTTCAAAGATTTTCTTCATGGCTGGATCATTAAGTCATTATGTGGGACAGGCTAGTCTCAAAAATAATTTAAAATTATTTTTTTTTAGCTTTAAATGAATGTTGTGTTTCTTTTTGCATAAGATACTCATTCGGTCAGTTCATGTGGTTTCAGCCATGTGTTTTACTACATGCACTTTAAAAATGTTGCATCTCTGCACAGTGATGCACATCTTTTTACTTAGGGGCAAGTTTTTCTCCCCTGTTTATTTCCTTGTGAGGTGAAATAAAAAATATCACAAAATCCTTTGACAGTCTCCCACCTTTAAGCAGTCATTATTCCCTGCATGCTTATTGCATGTACAGGATTGTTATTGTTTCTTGATAGCATCCACGTGTAATTTAGCAAATCCCAAAATGCTCTGAAACTTCTGACATGTTTGGAGAAAATGCAGCTGTGGGAAAGGTTTGGCTTGAAAAGCTGGTGTAGTACAAAAAAAAAAAAAAAGAAGCAGGCTCCACAAAGCAGACTTCATAAATCAGAGGTTTCATAGGTGAACTCTTCTGAGATACTGATCTAAAAAAAACCCTGAAGAAATTTGGCAGCTCCTTAGAGATGCAGTATTTAGAATAAAAGTGTAAACTATACTATTCTGGGAGAAAGAAAGGTAGAGTAATGAAAAAATCAGATTTAACCAGTGATTTTTGTTCTCTAGTGCAGGAAAGGACTGTACTGGAAATTTAAATGAAATCAGATTGCTGAAGATGAGTACAAAGATCAGGCATGTTGGCCAAAATCAAATAAGCAAAGAACAAAGATGAGGTGCCACTAGCAGGGGACATCAAGAGACAACAAAACATCAAATCAGACACACAATATAAAAAGAAAGGAAAGGGTCGGAACTGTGCTTACCTTTGAATGTCTCGTGAAGGCTCTTTAGCGTAATTGCATTTAAGAGTGTTTAATGTTCTTTATTTGGATATCTTCACTCAAAAGTTCAAGGTGATCAGCTGGCCCACATAAGAGCAACAAAAAGGGTGAAGAAGGTAAAGAATATTTTGGGGTACATATAAATAGGTCTAACATCTTCCTACTGCCCTTGCCCAATTATCTTCACCCTGAGGTGCCTTGAACATCTGGCTAAGTCAATTACAGAGTTTAATGATTATCTTTGCGAAAGATAAATTTAAATTTAAATTTGTGAAAGGGGAAGCTAAAAACTATGAAAATATGCTGAGAAAAAAATAACGTAAGAGCTTTAGTGAGTAATTTTCTCTACTTTCTCAAAATAGAGATCAAAAGGTAACTTGATATATAAGCACTTTCCTGCCAAGTTACTTTTGCTGGGTACTAATGGGATATTTAGCAGAAGAAGATGAAATATGAAACAGCAGTTAAGAGCTGAAAGCCAGACAAGTGTAAACAAGAAATAATGCATGGCTTTCTAATAATGAGGATAGTTAATCAGAAGAATAAATCACCACAGGAAACACCATATAAACTATGCTTTGGTCAACACACATATAATTTGGGCTCATTTGGGGGAAATTTCTGTAGAATTATGTGTGCTATATTCCCTATTCCGCACAGCTATTGCTTGTGGACTCAAAACCTGTGAAATTCTTCTAATTTATCCACATGGACAAAAATAATATAAGTACACTTCCCATTTGGAACAATGATGGCACACAGGAGCCCTAGATTACACCTCAGAATAGTGAATATACATTTATTACTTATTGACTGATCAGAATTTGATGACTTTCCAGCTAAGACATGGGTACTTTTTTTGAATTACAATCAGCTTATAAAAGCCAGAAATATTATTTGTCGAGTACACATATATAGTTTGTAGCACGGCAAATACTGTAATGTAGAATCGCATTCATCCACAGATGCTGTGTAGATGCTACTGAGAATATGGAAAAATTCTGCTCCTGTATTTTAAAGAACGAAAATATCATAATGTTCCCCCCCAAAGTGCCATGTTTTTCAGTGCAGAATTTTGAAGTCCTTTTCATCAAAAGTCCAATCAGTATGTGAAACTGCAAGTTTCATAGGACAACAAGCTAAAGTTTAGTACAGTCCACATAGCAGTTTTGTGGGTATTGCTACTCAATAGTTCAAAAGAGTTGTCAATTAAAAGTGTGAACAAGAAATGAAGAAAAGATAGGGCCATCTTCAGGTGTGAATGTGTAATATATTTGGAACCAGCAGGCAATGCTGGTGTAAAAATAGAACAACACAACTTTAATCAAGTCACAATAGAGCTATTGAAAGTTTGCTTTGAAGCAGAATTTACCATGACAAGAGCTCTGACAATGCCTTTTAACCAGACCACTGAGGCAGCAAGAAGTCTCTTTTCCCTTGTATATACTTCAAGTAGGTAAAGGTTGTGCTATGACAGCATGATGAACACAACACCAGTTGAGCCAAAGCTTGTGACTTCAAGAGAGTGGTTCCTTCCCCTAGAAACAGTCAACAAAACCTGTTTATTTCAGCAAAGCTCCTGTGTATTGCAGCTTTTCCTAAGATGAACTATGGGTAATGGTCAGACCAATCAGGTTTTGTTTTCTCTCTTCATCACAAGTTCTTGAGAATGAGACCAAAGGAAGTTGAAGCAATCAAGTAGTATATTTCATTGGTTTTATGTTTGTTTGTTTCCCCCCCACCACTTTGGCAGGTGCTATTTGCAGAATATTTAGTAAGCTGGCAAGGAAATTTTTACTTGAACATCACATTAATAATAGTCAGCAGGTTTGACAAACCTTTATACAGATAGAGGAACTAATTTATTTGTCTTTGGTACCATACATAAACCTTTATAAATGCTTTACTGCTTGTAAGTGATATTGCAGACTTCCATTTCAGTAGGGGTGCACTACTCTTATCTCTGTCCAAAATCATTTGTATTTCCTTGGGACACAGACAGATCAAGCACTACATATAGAAGAAACAAGTAATGCTTTCCTGTCAGTCTCCACATTTTAATTTTGTTCAAGTTCCACTTTTGTGTATAGTTTGAAAAAACCAGCAAATTTCAGAGGTTATAAATGCCTTTTTCATACATCCATGTATTGGTAAATGGAAAATTTGAATAAAATTCTGTGTAAGTAACAACCTCTCTTTCCATTTATTTGAAGGCTACAGTTTTGTCAAAACACTGCATTAAACTAATAAGCAGTTTCAAACGATCAATGAAAGCCAATTAAATGTGACTCCACATTTCTAGACAACAAGCAGAGAGTTACATTTAAATTGAAATTTTATTCAGAAAAGATATACGCCCCTCTTCCACATGGCCTATAAAATTTACTGGGTACAATATGCCCCATGCAGATTGGCAGTTCCCTCTCTGTAGGGGCACAAAAAATACAATCAGCAGGCACTTCAAAAGCTCTGAAGTGTGTTAGTACAATGTACTTTACCGTATTTCAAGATCAGCAAAATGGCACGTGACATAGTAGCTGATCATTCAAAATCTCCCCATGTGGCATGGCCAGTGATTATGTGCTGCATATCCCATTTCCTTTGCCACCCTGAGACTCACTAGTGATGAGAACAAGGACACTGTGGAAGATGCAGCATGCCACAGGCATACAGAAAACATTTGCCATTACTAGTATGCTTCAGGTCCTCAGACTCCTACTGTTGTGTGATGTCCACTGGTTTTCATAAGAGTGCATGAACTTTCCATAGCATCTGCATGAAGCCCCTCTTGCAGTCACTGCATTTGTTAGTCCTATTAGAGGGGTATTGAGCCAGTTAATGTATGCCACCTTAAACAGATCCAGGTCTTCCCCCTCACAGTAGGAGTGTAAATACAAGTGCAGGCAGTGCAGTAGGCCTGGGCACAGTTCTGAGACTGCCTATGAAGCTCATATGTGACTGACATAGTTTCTTTGACTAAGCCATCAGGGGAAGTCCAGTTGCCCTGTAAAGATCCCGAGAGCAATACCTAGAAGGGTTCCTATCACCACTGCAGGGACTAGAGGTGAAACTGAGTCACATAATCCTGACTAGGCTCTAAACCTGGATTTTTCCAAGGAAAAGGTATTGGATCAATTTAGAGGTTTTATCCAGAGAATTTGATTTAGCAACAAATAGAGCTGAGCCAAAAAATTGTGCCTAGCAGACTTCCTAGCAGCCCTGGTTATTTATGTATAGGAACAATGGGAAGACTATTTCTTTGTACTGACTTGTATCAATAGCTCCTCCTTTTTCTCTCTCTCTCTCAAAAAAAAAAGCAAATTAATGGAACAGAGAAAGTTAATTCATGTATTCCAGCTTTAGGCACCTAATCTAGATGTCCACAATAGGAACCTCATGTTCCTGTGTTTCCAGTGGAATTTACAAGGTTTATTCTATATTTCTTCATTCTATTGGGAAGCTCAACTGCCTATAGGGAGCTGTGATATGGTGCTTAGAGTTACCTTCTATATGCACTCCCAGAAGCTCTAAACAGCCATTATAAAATGCTGGAGACTGATGAAGAGTGTAAAGTAAAATATAACTATGTTTACATTTTTATTCATATTCATTTGTAAGTCTGCCAGACTGCTTTCAATTTGGCTCAAGTTAATCTGTTTGATGAAAACAACTATCTCGGTATTCCTAGCATGTTTCTTCTTTTTTTATTCTCTCCACCTGTGGCCTCCTTTATTACATGCCAGATGTATTTTCCTGAAGAAAGAATTGCTGTTTAGCAAATATTGCAATCTTCTTGTATTGGAAACGGTACAAGCTCTTGTCCAGAACTACGTTTAAATCAAGCATATTGCTTAAAAAAGATCAACTGAGTTAACTTTGAAGTTCTTTTCTAAATATACATTCACTAGTATAACTTACTCAAGTTTAGGTTTTAAAATATTTAGGTGCACATAATTATTTTAACAGCAAGTAATAAAAGAATCTAAGAATAACAATGCTTTGGTTTATATTTTATTTTTAAGAATAATTGGCTTCTGGGTGTTTATATCTTCACCTGCCTTGCACTGAATCTTTTTCTGATTACACCTGTGTGCTTTCATCCTCTCAGTGAGAAAGTGTGCAGTAGGTACATTTAAAAAAAGCATATTAAGTAATATTCAAATTTATATGGTTCACTTAAGTCTCTACGCTTTGATAAAAGCAACATGTAATTTTTATTTTAAGTTTTCCCCTGAATTGTTTGTATTTCAAATATTTGATCTTGCTTAGACTCAGTAGTAGTAAAGAGAAAGAGAAGCACATGCTTGTTTACCCTGAAATCTGCAGCTTTCCATGATATATGGGATTGTATACAATCATATTTTCCAATTGTTTAGGCACTTTTCTCATTGCATTTCTAGCTATTAGTCATGGTAGCAACATTACAAGTAGAAATGATGGTTAAAATAGCAGAGATGGAATGTAACTCATGGAGGAAAAATGCTATCATCAGAGTACATCTGAAGTGTAAGAGTTTGTTCAACATCAAGATACCACTTTCCAGTGAATTAATTATGCTGCTGCAGTTCCAGTAGTCCCAGGGAATGTCAAGATGGATTTTTAAAGAGTGATCACATTGTGTTCTTATTTATTTCTTACACAGACTTATGTGCGCAGGCTTTTTGGAGGGTTCATGGCTGATTACCCACGCAGATTCCAATGATGAAAATTTATGTTTTTTTCTTTTTTTTGGAAAGGGGGTGGTGTGGTGTGGGAAAACCTACAAGGGAAAAAGAAAACAGAAAGGAGAAACTGCCCAATGGCTACCTGGGAAGAGAAGCAGCAGAGCCTCCAAGGCAGATGTCCCCATTGGGTGTCCGCTGCAGTGTGACATGTCTCCACACTGTACTTTTCACACAATAACTGCACAGTCTCTGCCAGGACCCATTCAGAGCAGGTGCAGGTATTTTATACTAGTTTGCTGTTCAGTTCCTTGTTGGGTCCATCTGCGTAAATTACGAGTAGGAAAAAGCAGGGGAAAAAAAGAGCAGCTCTCACATTTGTGGCAATTGCTTCCCATAAGGGCCCACCATAGTAAAAGTATTAGGGTGTGCTTGAAAATATATTGGGGGTCTGCAAACTTAGCTGAGGAAATTTTTTACTTAAAGAGTTGCAATGAGTCCCCTGTCGATTCCGGAGGGGGTTTGGTATGGTTTTTTTGGTCCCCCATCTCATTTCTTTCTTTTTTTTTTTTAGAACACACAATTTAAGTACAAGGGATTGAATGAATGAAGAAGATTATATCTTGTGCAATACCTTTCCTGCATGGGAAGTTATACAATTATGACTTTGATCCTGCAATCAGATTGGCGGCATGAAATTCCAGCTAGCACATAGTTGAGCAACAATACAAAATTGTAGAACTGGGAAATGGATTTGTGTTGGACTGTTCTTTAAAGACAGCACAGCACTCCTCTGCACAGACATTTTGCTCAGCCAATTCATTCTAAGACTGAGAAAAAGTCATCAAGAAAAGTCACTGTCTTGTCTGTCTTTCAGTATGCTGGACAATCACCACCGGTAAAGATGGACAATCAGTGTTTATTGATTCATTCATCATTCTTCCAATATTAAAAGCAGTTAATTAAATTCATGTTAGTTTCATTTTCTTTTAAAATATGGCATAATAATAATTATCCTAAGGAAGTAAAAAAGGCTCCTTGGTAAAGGAATTTCAGAGATCAGTTTTATGAACTCAGGAAACACTGATTTTTATTACATTATTCCAACAGAAAGATAACAAGTATGTTGTCATGATGTGCAAGACTAATTGAAAATAGCGCCCCAACCTTCTCACTGAGATTATTTCTCTAATTTTATTACCATCTCAGGAAAGACATGGTGCTGTTATTCTTTTTTTTTCTTTTATTTTTGCTTATACCTGTCTTTTCTGTAGAATCTTTTAATTATACACTCTTTTCTTGCCTCCGCATACTCTATAGATTTTCTTATTGATCAAAAATCAACCCAGAATGACTCAATCGTAATGACTTTGATTCAAATCCTTTACCGTGATCCAGCTCCTGGGTTTAGTGGTAGTAGATTCAATTGGACCTCATGACTCCCCTGTTCACCTTAAAGAAAGTGAGAGGGGAAAAAAAGAAAGCACTTTAAGATTGTTTCAGGATTTTAGCATTTTTCTGCTTAACATCTTCCTGAACTCATGTTGTTTTTAATAGAGAACCACAAAATATTTAGTTATTTCATAAATACAGAATACCATGTGTCTCAGGCTGTTATGACAATGAAACTGCTGAGAATATGGCTTATGAAAAACTACACTGAACTGGTAACAGTAAAAAGATTCAGCATCTAATGTTAAATATTAATCACTTTTAAAATGTAGGCAAATTAGTTTTCACAAAATAGCTGATATAAATAACTCACACTGACTAATAAATATTCCAAGGAAATTATAATTTAATGCAATTTATCTTCCAAATGAATGGAAAACATTTTTTTAGCTTTACTTGAATTTCACAGATAATATTATTCCTTTTTCGTTCCTCAAATTTTTTTATACTTGTGGTAAGCTAGAATGGGTATTAAAAACTCTATCTCTTCTTTTTATTATAATTTTGAGTAATAATCCACATCATTAGCCTAACTTAGCATTTCTTTAGTCTGGGTAGTGAGGTTAATGTCGAGGAAGAAGACATCAACACTAAGAGTTGTTTACATACTTTTAGTATTATGGAAACCTAAAATAAAGGCAGTATTCTTGTGCTTAGTTAAAAGTGTATGCTAAATAGCACCAACATATCCTTACCTTGACATGCAAGTGATGTGATCTCAGACCACAGAGAAAGTATGAAAAAAAGGGTACAATATCCCAAATCCATCTAGAACTTCAATACAAACTTGAAGGGGCATTAAAAAGCAAATCCTTTTTAAAACACTTTTTGCACACTTTTTGTGTATATTGACATGTAAAGCCATTGGAGAAGAGTAATTATATTTGCAACTTTTGCAGGGAAAGGACTGAAGGAAACCATTTTCTAATCAGTGTTTCCTTCAGTGTGGCTCTGGTATTCCTTGCAATGATGTTTCCCTTGTATTTTCTGGACAATTGCTGCTTTGAGTCATTGACGGTGTTGTTCATATGATTTAGTGGCTATCTCCCAGTTTTAGATCTTTAATAACTGTTTAATGCACGATGTCTGATATCAGAATGTACTTTAACAGAGTAACTTCTGGTAATAGACATAATCAAAATGAAAGATCATGAATCAGCAATGTTAAGCATCTGATAATTGTCTGAATATTGTTAAATCTAAAGTAATTATGTTAATTTTGATTAACTTTCCTTCGATTGGTATGTAAATAATGGTTGCGGCTTTGAAAAGTATTTAATTTTGCCTCTAATAGACAGCTACTGATATCACCTAACACTTTAGGTAGTAATGCAAGTACATCCTCAAGCAGTCTTTGTTCCTGTAACATTACCCAGCTACAATAGGCCGAATGGGGAGTACTGACGTGGGTCCTTAATAAAACTGTTAGTTGCTCTCATGATGGCAAGTAGCAGCTATTTCTGATGAAGTTAAGAAAATCAATCTCCCATTCTACTCCCTAAAACCTTCCATGACCTGCACCAAGGGAGAACAAGAGGTAATATGCATTTTGCAGCCTAGCCACTGGGTTCAGTGGACAAAAATACTAGCCTCAAAGCCTTGTGCTTTTGGTTGATGGCCACACCAACTGTTTTTCTACCATCTGCTTAGGGAAATAGAAATTCAAGCTCTGTTTCAGAATCCTGTTGAAAGTTACCCAAAGATTTAAATTTTGCTAGACAAATTTAGATAGTGTAGAACAAAAATGCTCCTGGGTATATGAAGCAACCTTACAATGTAATACAGTTTCTTGGTAAGTGATCAGAATGAAAGTAGCCTGTATTTTCCAGAGGAGTATTTTTTCACACACGCCTACACAATGGCACAGACAGATATTTGTGATAGGCCCAGAGGTAGCTATCAAATCCATATTCATTATTTTATGTAGCTGAGGTGCTGCAGTTTTCTTCAGTTCACTGGTATATAGCAATGATGACTACCTCCTTCAGATGATATCTTCTAGACCTATTGAAAGAATGGTCACAGTTATCCCAAATTAGTTATTTATACAGCAACAATATGTATGTTCTTACTAGAGTGTTTGATTAATTTTGCAATCAACTTAGCTCAGTAGTGTATGATACATTGGTAGCTGGAATGGGCTAAAAATCCAGTACCTAAATATGGCTTCAAAGGGAAAGAAAGAGGATTGATTTCCTATTTTCTGACTCAGGCATGGGCAAGTATGCACATAGATAGTATATGATCAAAGCTTGTTATCATAACAGATGAACAGAAAGAATTCTGGTTTGAAGTTGTGAACTACCCATCTATACCTCAGCCCTATCCTTGGTTTTGCCAGATTTCAAGTACATTCTACTTATGTTATAATTTCTGTTACATAAAGGCAAAGGAGATGAGGGTCATTTATTTATACAAGTTTACTCCATTAAATCACTTCACTGAAGTAGCACATGAAAAATATACTGATCTCACAGTGCTGTAGAATGCATTAGTATGTCGTTAAAAGCAAAGAGAACAAAACTACAGTTCAATGATTTGAGCAGTCAGACTTGCAAAAATCATCTCAAATGGGTATTTTTTTCCTTCCCATTATAACTTTTCCACTGAGCCATTAATAGATTTTCAGTCCCCAAAGATTTTCTTATAATTAACATAAAGTTTGGCCAGGAGCAGGAAAGCTGCTTTCTCTTTGTCATCCAAAAATTCTGTTTAAAGTCTCTGACATTTTTCTGGCCAAGTCAAGGGACTGAAATGAGAGAAGATAAAACTCCTGTCCTTTCCATTTTCCTCTGAATTTTTAGCTACCTGCTAAAAGTTTCTTGCACTCTCGAGACTCATTTAATGTTGCTCATAAGTGTTCTCTTTTTTTCATTCTGGGGACAAACCAGTGCATGTTAACTTCTCTTAATTACTGCAGACTTCCCCTAAAACAATGAAATCCCCTTCTCGATTGCTATATGCATACCTAATAAGATGAGTTTACACAGACACCTTTTCCTATTTTTTGCTGCTTTTTGCATCTTTCTCTTTTCATAGTATTTTGTCTGTTGATAAAAACTTGTTTTCCGTTTTCCTTGTCACCTGCACAAGTGTTATATCTTGCCATCTTTATCTGAACAGGACTCCTCTTTGGTTTCAGCGATGTCTCTATCTACCACACCAGCCATGTAGAAAGTATCTTTCAGGCCAGAACCCTTTTTTACCTACACGAAACCTTAAAGAATCTCCACATTTTCCAACCTTGTTTCCCCATCTCCTTTGTTCTTACAGCCAGAGGAAAAAACAAAAAATGATTTAAATGTGGTGCCATGCAGTTCATGGTTCTGAGACTGAAAAAGGCAAAAAATTTTCACCATGTAACCAACAGAGGGTTTGCTTATGCACTAAAATGACAAAGACCCTCAGTTTTGGCAATTTACTATAATGATGGTCAGGTATCGTATACTCGTAGACGAGTCTGCGATGTGAACCAAGAAATCTTAGTGTGAGATTCATGCTACTGTGTCTGCCAGATGTGCTGATAATAATTTGAATTGCGTTTAGCAATTACATCTGTTTCATTTTGTAGTAAAATAGAGATAGTTGTTGTAGGTGATGAAGACTTCTGATGTATGCAGATAGTTATGATTTATGCTTTATTTTGGTGCAAGAATGAACACAATTGCAAGAACCTCAGCCAGAAATATTCAGGCACTTTCATTCTTGAAATGAAAGACTAATTTGAATGAACTCAACTGACTCCATGGAAAACGTATAATCATATTTTGAAGAACTAAATTATAATCTCACTGATTGCTATAATATGGTTGGGACATAAAAGATTTTCTTTCCCGGTATTCACTTTCTTTCAGACGCTGAATCTAGCCTGACTGCACTTAACAGCATTTCTCTGCTAACAAAGATGAAGAGTTGCAACAAACATTTATATGAAAATATTTTTACATAACTCGTATTTTAATGTTTATTTGTTTATGTCCTGAGTTCTTCAAATGATATAGAACTGTTTGCATGCTTCAAGTTAGACATATACTGCAATATACAGGGTTGTGCATAATACTCTGATTTCAGGTCATAAAACAATGTTATGAAAATGCACTTATTGCACCATTTGTCTACCCAAAGCTAGTATTATATTCTTTATTTGCATATATTTCATTATATAATTTAATAAATTTTACTATGAAAAACACATACTAAGCAACTCTAGCAATTTTTATTCATCAACTCCCCCAAAGCAGATTTCAGGTCACATATTGGCTCTATGCAAGGTGGGCTTTGAAGATAACTATTTAATTTTCTCTTCCTTTTCTCTTGACCTCATTGAAATATGGGAAAGCTTAGCATTAAAAAGTGCATAGCTAAGCAGCTGCATTTTAACACCATGTTTTGAAATATGGTATAACACCAGCACAGTAAGAATAAATGGATTTAGAGTCTATACTTTTCAACACTCCCTGGCCCCCTCAAAGAAGTATGTTAAATGTAGGATTTATGCACATAAAAACCAATTTTCACTCCAAAATAAATTCTAGTTCCCAAGGTGAAATAAAAAGCACTCTCTAACAAACTGTCTTGCTGCTTATTGGATGTCTAAGGGTACAGGACACTTAGCAGAGGGTCCAGAATATTATTGAACTATTCTCAGAAGTTATTGACC
>NW_020927148.1:0-21691 GCF_003984885.1 Neopelma chrysocephalum
CTAATGAGGTGGTATGAAAGTGTGGCCTCTGTAAATAAATCCTTCTGCTGTGTCTATTTGCTGTGCAATTGCTAACCTTAAAAAGGATGGGGAGAAGAGAGGGAGAAAGCAAAAAGCAGGCATAGCTGCCATTTGGCTTGCTTGCAATTTGTAATGTCAGCAGCTAAGCCCTAAACAGAGCATTGGTACTGACACCGCAGGTAAGACCTGTCTCCTATTCCCTTTTTAATATTATCCCTCAGAATCCAACAGTCAGAAGTTAAAAACAGGTTAACAAAATGGTTTATAGATAAGGAAGCCTTGTACTTGCCTTTCATGCACAAAGCATCTAGTAAACAATGTTTAACTAGACTATTTATTATAATTCTATGCTTTGAATAAACTATTTGTTTTTCATGAGTGATTATTTTCCCCTCTATTCAACTTTGTCTCACTCCCAAACACCAGATCACAGACTGTTCTTACCTCTCTTATAGTTCTCAGAGTAATTATTGCTGTGGTATGCTTTACCATTGAAACTTGTTTTTCATTCCTGTCTCTTCTATTTTCCTTATTCTACTCCCTGACATTTTAATCCATTTGTCTCCTTCGTGTGAACTTCCTCCAGATTTTCACAATTCCCTCCCCCCCTTGTTTTCCTTGTTTCCTTTTACCCTCTGTGAAAGGGCTTGTATATGATATAGGAAACAAAGCTGCCAGTGCCCTCACCTAGGTCTGCAAGCCTTGAGCTCTGTACTGTCTGTCCCAGAAACCTTCAGGCCCTGCTGTTTGCCCCTTTTCCGGGACCTGCACCCCTATACTTGGATTGAGTGGTGCAACGTCCTCACACCCACAAGGGCTGAACTTCTGTTTCCTCCTTTGCACAGGATCCAAGCTTTGCTGCTTACATTTTGGCATCATGGGAATTTATACCTTGAAATTGCTTCCTCCTAACACTGCTTCTTCAAATTAACATGTGAGGTGTGTTTCCATCTCCTCCGAATGCCTATTGTTTCCCATGCATAACTAATCTCTATTGTCGTCTTCTCTAGTAATGCTTCTGTCTTTGTCACTCCACCTGTCCTTACTAAAGTAAATCACTGTATCTTCCTGTGAAGTGAAAATACAACTGCTATTACTGTACAACTTTTTGGGTGTTTATGTCTTACATTGAAAAAATTTCTGTTATTCTCTTCATCACCACCAATATTTTTTTTTAAATGACACCGTGTTATAAGATCTCTGTTGGTGTCAGATCAATCCCATTTTTGAAACCTTCTGCTAATATCCTCCCTTGTTGAAGTTTCATCTATTTTGTCTAAACCTGGAATTCCCTAAATAATTGTCTGCTTCTTCTATCTATCACACTCACCTCTTACTGCCTGTTTAGTCCTTTTTCTTATTCCTCCTCTATTTCCCTAGATCCTATTCTTCACATCTTTCTTCACCACACTTCATGCTTTGAATAATTCTTCACTCTACCTTTTCTGCCAAAAATATCCCACTGATTCTACCTTTGGAACCATGATGCCATGTCCTCTTTTCACTGCCATGATATGGATGTCTGTTAAGATCTCCAGTGAGGAGGTATTGAACACCTTATTAAGTGACAGTAGCTCCTGTCCTTTAAATGCCAGTCAGAAAAGATATGCAGAAAATACTGATGATTTACTTGGCCAGAAATTAGTCAGTCAAATCTAAAATGTCCATTTGAGGGAGTAACAATTTTCAGATAATTTTTTTTAGGGACAATGTGTTTTGTACCACAGTGTTACACCTGGTACAGAAACCAAATAACTTTCTATCCCCAAGGTTATGTGAGATGACTGGTCAACCTATGTGGATAAAAGCTGCATGTTAAAATATATAATGTGATTTTCAGATGAAGATAATAATCAATAAATGAAGAAAAAAAAATATCTGAAAGTTCCTAAAAGCAACTTTAGAGTTTTAAAAGAAAATCAACTGCAAATTTAACACTGAACAAATTAGTACTTGCCATTTCCTCTGCAGTATGAAACTCTCAAGTTTTATGTTGCTTTTATGAAAAGCTCTTCTGTCAGAAAACAGCCTTACATCACTAGATTTTTGGGGTTTTTTTTGAATACCAGTGCTAACGTACTTTGTACCAAGGCTTTGTAGGAAAAAAGTCACAGTAGAGTGCTGGTCCCATCAGCTTCAGAACTCTGCTGTCTTTTTTTTTTTTTTTCGGGGCTTTTCTTTTAGGTTTTCTTTTGATCTGTAGTATTATAGCAGTATTTCAAAGGAAAATCAGTGAAAAACCACCACCCTATATAAGACATCAGGCTTTAGGGAACTTGGAGTCTTGGGCAGTTGATTTTTTGGTTGTTACCATGTAACAGTGCCCCCTTTGGATTGCTTATATAGCATGACAATATATAATGGAGTAGTTAATAAAAGGAAAAGGTATGCATATGCAAATAACATTATAAAAAGGAATGAAGGAGCAGTAGCCAGTTGACAATAGCCACATTCAAACATTAAGTACCACAGGTTGCTTTCTAGTACTGTCAGAAGAAATACAGTAGCACAGTGTCTAAAAATAATATAAAAAAACAGTAATGATTTTTCTAAAGTTAGTCTTCAACTACAGAGCATGATTCTTTCTTTCCTTCAGTGTCTCTCTGGAAAGGGTTGGAACTAAATGATCCTTACTGTCCTTTCCAAGGCAAACCATTCTATGGTTCTGTGATACTCTTACTGACTTTCATGACATTTTGGGATCGTGAACAGAGGCTGACTGAATTTAATTTGCTTCTGGCATTCCCTATTTATGAATTAAAACAATTTCCCCAAGAGTCTTCTCATTTTGGTTTCACTAAAACCTGAAAGTGAAGGGGAGGCTGCCATATGACATTGCCCAAATTAGCTGGGTTGTTACAGACTCTGTTGAAATAGGCATGTGCTAATAATTCTGTAGATGTGAACTGTTTGGGAGCTTTTCTATTCAGACTAGAAAAATACTATTCTAACTGGAAGAGAAGACAGACCGTTTGGCCTCTGACCACAAAATGAAAAGGCATTGAATACGGCAGAGTCTTGGCAACAGCAAAAATAATCTATTAGTCTCTTATTACATAAAAGTTCTTCAAAGGTGCTTATGATACATGGATGAATCTTTTATTCTCAGGTTTTCTACAACATGTATCTCAGGTGTATATGACCTCATTTTTCTAAAGTAGCACTTAGTTGCAAAGAACGATTCTTCATATTACTGCAACGCAGATGCATTTGTAGGATTATCAGGGCATTGCCTGTCTAGTCTTACAAGGAATTCTGATCCAATCAAGTCAGTTAGCATCTTTGTGAAGGCCCAGAATAAAGCGAATTTGAAAAGTCAAGGTGAGTGTGGCAGAGGGATCTCATATATTTTTAATGTGTAACCTGAATATTCAGATATAATCATGACCATAAATAATCTAATGCATAAAATTCTAACAAAGATTTTCCAAACATACTTTCCTGGATGAACATATGGAAATAAAGGATACTCTATTTTCTCTTTTTGAAGTCCAATATGTTGTAAAAGTACCTCAAGATACAAAGAGGAACAAAGCAACTCCCTCCACATCCACTAAACCATGCTGCTAACACTGTTAAGAGTGCTGTGTTAAAGTTGAGTTATTCAGGTACTGACTTTAGATAGATAGATAGATAGATAGATAGACAGACAGACAGATAGACATTGGGATTACATTCTCTAAATAGATGTACCACAATATTTCATGATAATAGCCCAGAGCTGAATCTGTTTTCCTTGTGCATATTTAAGCCTATTTAAGTATGAAAATTCATATACATAGACTAACAGAATATTTGAAAGGGATTTTTATCTAGGTCTTATGAACCTCTACTACTTGATGTGCCTTTACTTTGATGGCTTCGGAACTGGAGTGATTAGCACATTTATATCTAGCCATTAAAGACTGTAGACATGCTTTTAATATCTTTTCTCATTTTCTTTTGCAGGAACTTAGAACTGCTAATTGTCTCTTCTAAGATAATTCACTGTAAAATCAGGTTAAACATGAAACAAAATTAAATTACACTTTTTTCTTTTCCACGTGATAACAGAATACTATTTTAAAAAATGACTGAAGAGTTAACATACAGAGGTTCTCAGTTAGAAAGAACACCTGTGTGTGGTTTATTTGTTCTGGTTGAGGATATTATACTGTCAGATTATTGAATACATTATTTATTAAAGCAATCAAGCTTGGTTGTCACATTTCTTTCAGACCAGGGAAAGAGAAAGGTCACTGAAACTTTGACATTTGTCAAAGGGATATACGTGAACAAGGGGATTAGAGACACCTGTCCAGCCTATTCTAACTTTAGAAAATGGTGGTATTTCCTTGGAAACAGGACAAAGGGGGCACCTGCCAAATCAGGATTTCAAGACTTCTTATTTCAAGGCTCTCAAGTTCTGAGATAGTTGGAAAGATGTTAGTCTCCAGTGCTTAGGGAGGGAATGAAAGAGTGAGGAATACATTTCATAACAGAAGTCTGTAAAACTAGGCAAGGGACTGAGACACAGCTGCAGAAAGAGATGGGAGTCTCTGTGGACTCATGGATGGGAGAGGAGACTCCTGTCTGAAATGATCAGAACTGATAAGGGAAATTATATGGAGAATGTATGCAGATATTTTGCATTTCTTTAGGGTTTTTTCTCATGAATAAAGAATGATTATTTTAAGAGTTAATCATATAACTTTCAGAAATAAATAAAATTATT
This sequence comes from Neopelma chrysocephalum, assembly GCF_003984885.1. Classification (NCBI taxonomy): domain Eukaryota; kingdom Metazoa; phylum Chordata; class Aves; order Passeriformes; family Pipridae; genus Neopelma; species Neopelma chrysocephalum. Next base: position 4,736 of record NW_020927148.1, read on the forward strand.
AAATTATCCTCAAAGCCTATCAATGAATTTATTTACTTCATTTGACTTTTCCTTAATAAATGATTTATGAACCCTGAGTGATCAAAACGTGGTAGCAGTGGAAAATGCTGTACTCATGATACTGTCAGCAGCAAACCTTAGGATGTACAGAAGGAGGGCTACAAAACCACAGTTTTGTGAAGCAGTAATGTGCAGGAATATAAGGAAGTCTATGCTCAGCATAAATGTCTAAGCACAGAAAAAGTAATTGTGAGGGAGTTCAGCTTGGATTTTTAGCTGTGTTATTACTTGTTTAAAAGTTAATAGCAAACTGACTTTAAAGTGTAGCCTGATTTTTTCTTATATTCCATTTCCAGTTTTTGTATTCTAAAATCACCGTCACTTTACATTTCACACCTTTCACTCAATGCTTACAAGATTCACATTCAAAATCAGGACAGTCAACAAAAGTCGAATTTATGTCCCTTGGTTGAAAATTGCAGTGGCAGAATGGCTGAGACAGAAAACCTTTTATGGACCATAAAAGATTTGAGCATATTCTTGTGGTACACATGTAAAAGACAAATGAATATCTGTCACAAAGAAAATAAGCAGGATGATGGCTTTATTTCCCTCGTGCCAACCCAAAGAGCAAGCAAAGAGCACTCAGAGAAATAGGCTGTCCTCTTCTAAAGAATAGAGCAACTTGTGAAACCTCATAAGTACAAGGAAGTTTGAGTGTATTTTTCTTGAGATAATTCTCTACACAACACATGATGTTTAAGATGCAGATTTCCCCCCTCGCCCCCTAGAAAGTGCTTGGGAACTCTTCCCTCACAATGTGGAAGCACTTGGCGAGCAAGCAAAAAATAATAAAAAAAAATCAGCACAATTGTATTCAGAGTTACGAACTTCAAATTAATCTGAGATCTATGTAAAAAAATTCTTTAAGACCTTAATTGTATGACAAGAGAAAACAGATACTGACAAGATGAGGGTAGTGGGCATTTCCAGGCAGTGTGCAGCAGCGCAATATTTTCTTAGGGAGGGAACATGGCATGTGAAATGCAGAATGCATTTCCTGTGAGATACAGAATTGCTTTGTATCATTTCCAGTTGCATGGAACTGGAAACCCAAGTCTGGAGAAAGCAATTTTGATTATTCTTACCAAGAGAAAAGAAGCATAGATAATCATTGGCCAAAAGAATAATTAGAAGGAAGAGGAAAAGAAAACACATTAGATCCAAGACTGTTGTGTATGTTATTGAAAGAAGTTGAAAAGATAAACTGGAACAAAATCTTCTTCAAGACTAGTTGTTCTACAGTATCTCTTCTGTTACTTTTATATTGACATTAACTGGATGATCTGCAGCAACAACTTGAAATATTATGAGGCTTTCACGGAAATCTAAGAGAGATCTCCAGTAGATCTGCACCTTTACCTAGGACTGGTATGAGTCTTTGGATATTAATTTGGGGATGTCACATTTAAAACAGAAAAGATACTTGAGGCAAACGGCTAAAACACATTGATTAATCTTTGCATGTGAAAAGGTTAATGCCAGTTAGCAAATCTGTAACTAAGCAGTGAGTCATTTGGCACTGTGCCTGGTGAGCAGGATGGCTTTACTCTATTGGAGGTTCTGAGCATCCTTGTTGTTGTAGAAATTGCCCAATCACTTTTGACATTGACACATGCCTGCCTGACTCTGATTTTCTGACAGACCCATCAATATACTCTTTAGTTATTAGCTATTTTTATTTATATTAGTTTTACTGTAAAAACACTACCATCCTGTACAACTAGGGATCAAGTTGTCTTCTTGAGCCACACCATTTGTTGGGCAATTGCTTCAGAAGATTTTCATCTTCATACAACATTCTGATTTGGTTGTTTACCCAATGGCATGTTAAAACAAGCTGGGCAGAGTGTGATTTGCTAGGAATAGCAAATCCTTATGGAGATGTTTTTTTCAGTGAACTCTTTCAGATCCTTGAATAACTGGTAAAATAAACAAAAATGACATCACATTTCCTCCATTTCAAGAATGAGAAAGAGCTATACAAAGGGAATTATGCAGCATGTTGTTTTTGGAGAAACTGTGCTGATACACATAATATCAACACTGTATTGTTTAACAGTGCATAATATTCTGTTTAACAGTGCATAATATTCTGTAGAAACTCTTTTGCTAATTAATCAATCAACCCCAATAAAAGACCTACTTACTTTGCAGTGGAATGAAATTCCTTGTTTTATTTTGTGAAACAGGATAGGCAGTGGATTCAAGAACTTCATTCTCAGTCCTAAACAAGTGAACTATGCAATATATTGAAGTGCAGTAAAATTCTGAACATCATATACAGAAGTGGGACATTATGCCACACCTGCTGAAGAGTAGGTGTGGGGGAACAAGATCAAATTTCTGTCAAAGATAATAGAAAACCATTACCATTAACAATAATGTAATTCAAACGAGACCTTAACATTCAGAGCAGGCTAAAACTGCATATTCATTTTCCCAGGAAACTGTCTTCTGTGCTAAAACCCCATAAAATGATTTGGATACAAAGCAGATGACAGCGCTTTCATGGTTTAAGATTCTTGAAATTGTTGTGGTGTTGCTCTGAGAAGATGTTTGACAAAGTACAAGAAAACACGCAGCCCAACTAGCCCATAAAAAATGGAAAGTTTTCAAGCTGGGACATTAGATGCAAGAATTGTGATGGGGTTATTTTAGTTATTAAGTCCCCAACCACACAAAATTTATAAAGATAACATTACATTTCCTTGCCTTACTTCATTATCAGATTCAGCATACTGAGTGTGAAACTTACAGTTAAGGAGTTTGAGAAAAAAACAACTCCTAGATGACTGATGATTAGAAACAAGTTGAACTAAGAACTCTTGCTTGTTAGTTCAACTGAGGGAGGGATACAATTTCCAGAAAGATGGAAATATCATTAACCTTTCACTTAAAGCAGAAATCAAGATGAAGTTTAAAGTACTTGAGCTTTTTTTTTTTTCCTTACTGGATTAAGTAAAAAATTACTTGAGTTTTTGTTTGAAGTATTTTGAGCAGTTGAGAACGAGTATTTGGAATTACTTGAGTAACTGTAGTTTTGTAACTCAATAAAATTAAACATGTTTGACTTTGCTCAACTGTAATTTTGAACTTTTGATTTCAGTCACAATCATGGCAGAAAGATAGAATAAAAACTACAACATATTTCCTTCAGCTAGAATTTCAAAAACTGTAGCTGATTTAGTACAAACTCCTATAGAAAAATAATAAGAATTTTATGTAAATAAAAGACTTACAGATGGTCACCTTAACCCCATTCACCACTGCAGTGAATATGGTTTATGTCAGCTATGAAGGGACAAAACAGCCTTTGATGCACAGGTGATGGACTCCAATATAAACTCAGTAAGGTCTCTTCAATTACTAATATCCCCAAAATAGTAGGAATCTGTTCAGATAAGAGGTCTCAGTAAAGAACTGTAGAATTGCTTTTTATACCTCTAACAGGAAAATAAGAGAGCTAAGAGAAATTCCTCGAAAAGTGATTTCTGCACAGAGAATAGGAAGCATTGCTTGTTGCAACCTCTCTGCTGCAAGTATGTCCTTATATACTACTAGTATTCACAGACTTTATTGGGAAATCTGGAAAAAATAGGAGATATTTAATATTGAACTACTACCATGTTTGCATAAAGAGTAAGTTATCTACAACAATCTGATTTTCTTTCATGATTTCTTCATTACTTGAAATATACATAGCCTAAGTCTTAACAAAAACCAAAACTCACAAAAAAACCTCAGCTTCTAAGACAAAGCTCAATTTAATATACACACAACACACACTTTCCCCCATCCTCTCCCTCCCCCCGCTGTGCCTCTGGTTAACTTTTATCACAATTTATTTATATTTCTGTATTTTTTATGTCTTAATGATGTTTTATACCTCCTCCTTCCTGGCAAGGAAGGTGGCCAAGTGAAAGGATCCATCTCAAACCCATCATGATCAATGCAACTGCAGCTATACTCTGTGTGTGGAAGGGCTTCATAACAATGTCATGAAAAATTGTATGAGCAAGTAGGAAGGTTTGCACAAAGTTACTGTATATGTCTCATCTTAAAGGAAAACAAATGTGATTTGTCTTTAGATGTTCCGTGGGAGCAAGAGTGGTTCACATGCGTACCATTATTTAGTAATTTAAATAATGAAAGGAACACATATTTAGAGAGTAAACAAGCAAGGTTTTTGTGGTAGCTTAAGAGATGATCAGCATGGTACTGATATCTTGGACAGATGCTCCAGAACTAAAAGGTGGAAGCCAACAGAAACTGAAAGCTACATGTCAGAAAGAAACAGAAGCACAGATGTCAGTTGTGGAGACAATTGGCTAGAAGCCATAGAGTAGAAAATAATTCTGATGTTATAATGAACCAAAAACTTCAAAGCATACAGATTGTTGCAAAAAAAAAAAAAAGCAAACTTCAACATGACACTCTGGGGTATATTAATAAGCATATGAGAAAGGGGTTATTCTTTTATTCTAGTTGATACTGATGGGATCTCTCTGGGCCAAAACTGGGTGCGTTTGAAACGTTCTTAAAGAAAAGGCAAATAGAGAGTCCAGAAGAAAAAGAGTCAGAATGATGAGAGGTTTATAAAGTAAGAAGACAGCTTATTTTCCTTGGAAAAAAGAAGCCAGATTTTTGGAAAAGAAACATTTAGTTGAGAAAATAAGCATTTGTTTTTAGCTCTTTGGAAATAAAAAGAAAAGGTCAAAATGTTAGGGCTGTTAGTGTTCTCAGATCCCAAACAGCAGTGTGGGTAGAGAAGAATCAGCAACCAACATTATCCTAAAGGTAAGCATCAGGAAATAATGTCTGATGCCTAGTCCATAGGGATATTCAATATGAACAGACTGCAATAGATTTAAGGGGGTTTAAAATTTGTTTGGGGGTTTTCTGGTTTTGTTTTTGTGTTGGTGTGGGTCTTTTTTTTTTGGTTTGGGATTTTTGTTAGATTTTTTACTTCTACAGCAATTGTAGCTGTGGGAAATGAGGCTGTCAGGCACAGGGATGCTCAAATACACTGCATCCACTACTGTTAGAAGGGAGGAGGTGGCATTACACAGTTGCCTACACGGCTCACGGGCAGGTCCAGCAGCTGCCAGAATTCGGTAACACAACTTTTGAGCTCTGCTTTCATTCAGTCTATTTCTTTTCTGGCATACAGAGACATTAGCACTGCTGTAAAACACTGTTAAACTCTCAGACTATGAGTTACTAATTTCATGCCATACCTTTCTAAAATACATTTGCAGAACTCTGATCTGCATCTTCAGTTGTGGTGCCAGGAAATTCTGAATATGAAAACCTTCTGTCAGGGGAGGGAGAAGTGGCTGGAGGGGAGAAAGAGGCAAAAGACTAGCCACTGATAAGCTTATCTCCTGCTATTTGACCCAATTTCAATCCATTTATTATCTCTCACGAGGACTAAAATTTGCCCCCACAAATTCCTTATAGGTCACCATTCTTTTTTGCCCAGAGAACAAAACTTTCGCAGAGTAACTCAGAAGAGCTAAGACGAAGGTCGAACCGTGTCAGTTTGCCTTATAGAAGACCGAGAAAGTTCCGTATAATTTCTGTAAGTGGAGAGTTGTTAATTATGAATTTATATCAGTATAACCAGACATTTTACACCCAGTTTTTTCTTTTTAGTTTGAGAGTTACATGAATACTGTCTCCTATTAGGCTATCCTGAATAAAAACACAAGTGCACAAGACAGGGTTTGGTGTCTGTTGGAACTCTAGATCTTATTTGAAGCAGTCAAAAGATTCTGTTTACAAGCAGCAGCTCTGAAAATTAAGAAAACTAGCTGCTTCTGCTACAAATTCTATGTGACATTCTTTTCAGAATTATTCTTCGGGAACAATATTTGCAGCATATTGTGGCTTCTTAAAAAAGATGACCAAATAACTATTTATATTCAGTTTCAGTTCTCTTCTTCACCAGGCATCTCCCAAGAGATATTATTTTGAATGTACTTAAATTTTTTAAAGTATATTAAACATGAAAAAGCTATTTTGCATGGCTATTTTGCATATGTCTCCTGTGCCACAATAATCTTTATAGAGTCACTCCTTCATTTCAGACACTATCAGAAATTCATCTTTTCGGGGATCACAGCTCAGCTCTGGAAAACCTCAAACCAGAAAGTGACCTTTGTTCAATTTTCTATCTCTGCTTCAGATCACTTAACTCTCGGACTGATGCCCCCATCCCTTTCCTTCAGGGCAGCTTCTCTCTGTGAACACAGTTAGAGAAGCTCTATCACACTTGTTGAGTTACAGTCTTAGAAAAGCAATGTACCTGAAGCATTACCTCTTTTCCTCTTAGCTTCTAGAGAGCTGCTCTGTGTCCTCCTAAACTTTTCCCAGGTCGGACACTTTGTTCAGACTAATGAGTTTGGTTTAGGACTGATACACCTTTGCAGTCAACTTCTCAGTTCACACACCCCACCAAAAATTCACTTAATTAAACACAAAATTTTGAAGATGAAATTAAAATACTAAGTCTGCCTATTTCTAGGCAATAGTTTTTAAAACAGTGTCAATGCAAACAAGGAAGGCCTATTAGGATTGCTAACAGAAGGGATGCACAGTCTGTTCATATAATAGGACAGAAAAGAAACTGGTACAATTTAGCATAGAAAAAATGAAGGCCAAAGGGAATAAACATAATCCCTCTAGAGACGTCTGCTGGATTAAACACTAAGCAAGGGAAAGAGCTATAAACCAGTATTGGTTTGCGAATAATTGAGCATAATGTGATCACATGCAAGCCTGGGATAGATACAAAGAGAAAGATTCTAACCATGATGGGAAAAAGGTGTGGAACCCTCTATCTGTTAGAAACGGCAGAGGTGAGAAAACTAATTATTGTCAAAATGTACTTGTTACTTGTCTGGATGTGGATAATACGAACATTGTTGCATGTGACAAGAGGGCAGTGGAAAATGCCAGCCCAAACCTACAAAGCTGCTTTATTACTAACAGAGCTTGAAAGAGAAATGAAGTCTGTTGTGAAGTGTATCTGACACATCATATCCAAAAAATATTTGGTGTTCTAAAAAAATTCTCTTACTTATCTGGAATTGTAAAAGAGACAATGGAGAAGCATTAGCCAGTTTTGCTTAGAAAAGGAACATGTGGTGTCTAACAATACGATCAGTTTATTATGATCATTCAAAGATGCAGCTTGGTCTTTGACAACCTGAATAAAATTTATTTCACTAGTTATAAAACTCTGCAGCACATTTGAGTTCTTGCACAAAAAATGTGTTCTTTAGCCTGAAGAAATGAATAATTTCCTAGTATTTGTATGTGGAGATTTGTGACATCATCCTCACAACAAAAAATAAAATCTAGAAATGTTATACATATCTCCAAAGCAAGAAGTAACATATGCTGATTTATTTGTTGATTATCCAAAGACTATTTGGATGTTCTTCATAATATGGTCTTAAAATTCAAAGGGAATTGAATAAGATCTAAACTGGAACTTTTCACTGAAGCAATCCTAGAGACTGTATTCATACTACTTCCAAAATCTCTTGGTCCTCATTGTAGAACCCTTGCCTAAAACTTCTTTACCAAATTGTTTGAAGTCAATTTCCTAGAATCCATTGTGCTTGCCCACGGGAGAATGAAAGGAATCATCCTCCATGATTAGTTTCTTACCTGTACAAAAACTAAGTTATCTGATGAACTTTCACAGCCAGAATAAGTATAAGGATATTCATAGCAATATGTCATTAAAACTGATGGTAAGAGGAGAGGACACCACTCAAGATTCTAGATAAGGAGGATAAAAGAAGGACTTTTATACATATATACTTATTTAAGAATATAATGAACAAATCATCATCTTGCTTACAGTTGCTAGCTTAGATTAATAAAGAAAAACTGACACTATTACAGTTTGTGCACTTTCTGCCATGTGGATAAAGTAAAGAAGACTATCATCTCCAGGTCTGTCAATTTGATACTTTTTAAATGCACTTAATTTTAAACAGGAATAAATTACTGAGCAGTGTCCGTATCTGCTTTGAAAGCAGAATGTATGCCTTAGGAGGATGAATAACTTCTGATGAAAACACCAGCCAAAAAGCATCAGAACATCAAAGCTTAAATTGGTTTAAATAAGTTTAATAAAAGAAACAGTTACACAGTATAGAGGGAAAATAACTTTTGGTTAAAGTAGATAATTTCCTTGGGAGCCAGGATTGGCCTCAGTTCTGTTGTTACATTATACAGAATGTTTGCATTTTAATTAAATGTGGCTCTGATACATCTAAAATGTAGGACAGATCATTTACTGTATCCACAGAACATGCTGCCCTGGGAGATACAGTCCTCCACAAAATTAACCAAATTGTGCCCAGCTGTGAAAAGGGTCAGGTCATTCAAACAATAAATCTGTTTTCAATCACAAAGTGTACTATGTGAAAAAACTCTTTCTGTTTAAATAGTTTCATTGTCAGCCATATAGATGTCTGCAGCCAAAATCCCATTCTCTTTCTGCTTACCTTGGGACTGCCTTGGATTACAGGAACATAAACCTGTCTCCGAGAATCAAGTGTATGTAAACAGACTACAACCTGTAGCAGGAATATGCCTTACAAAGCAAATTAGAGTGTATAACAGAACATGATTTAGAAGGTTCTTTCATTAAAATTGTATTTACCACTAAGGCAGTCTCTTCCGATCACTTAATTGTAGATTAGAAAGTGATAAAAGTTAGCAGGAGAATGCAGGGGTTAAATTTGCACTTCTGCAAACCAACTTCTCCAAATTTGTATGCTTTTGGGGCATGGGAGTTATGAAGACTGAGAGCAGCATGGAACAAAGCCAGCTTTAAAATACTGTTCCATTCTTGGCCCGCGTATCCAAAATGTATGAAATATATACTAATTCTCTGCCTCTAGGACAAGCTCAAGCAACTACATTAAACTACTGAAAAGATTAATTAGAGATTATGTCTCAGGAATTTTATTATAAATCTTGAAAAATTCTTTGTTTGCCTCTTGCTCCTGAATTATAGGTAAAATATTACATCTTGAATATCTCTAGCTGATACACTTGCAACGTTCAGATGCAAAGTTTTGAAAACAGATTTCTACATGTAATGATCAATTAGTTTTCCCAGGTCAGTGAGATGATTTGAATGGGGTGGTATAATAATCTTCGAATACACACTACCATTAACTTTCTAAGTGTCTTCTCATAAAGAACTTAGTCTCTCTGAAAAGATTTAGCTGGTGCTTGCCTGTTGTTGGGCATGCATGGGAGTGTGCTTTCCAACAGCAGAGAAGCTCCCTGCCTTTTGTACTGTAGTGGTCCACTAAAAAGTTGAATATTGGTCATAGTCTTTCACCACTTCCAAACTGATGTTTTTCTTTGCCTCCAGTGACAATTCCCCTTATGAAAAAGGTAATGTATTACTTAAACTAGTATGCTTACTTGTCTTCAGAAGAACACAATAGCCAGTGATTTGAAAAAAGCAGAAGTATTTGCTTTATCCCCCGGCATTTGGTATTCTTAGCTCTTCTTACTTAGCTATTCTTCACATTCTTGTTTTACTGCAAGTGATTAAACTTTCAGAGCTCTGGAGAATAAATTGTTTGCTTCTGTTTAGAGGAAAGAGAATAAATAAAAAATAACCTAAAGAAAAAATTATTGCTCATTGCTTTATTCCTTTTTTTGCCTCATTTCTCAAGAGATGAATATTCACAATATTCTCAAACTTTTAGACTACTTTTTTTTAAACTATTCTGCCATAGTTGTTCAAAATAATGCATTTATTTACGTATCTATGCCCAAATTGCATGCCAGCATTAACAATGTGTTGCAAAGTGATATCTGTGTTGACTGAGAACCAAAACATTTCCTGTAGATTGCCCCTTCCCTGCATCACAAAATCTCTCCATGGAAGTGTTCAACAGTTTTTGATTTGTGGAGTTGCACCAGTGAAGGTGTAAATAATTTACTGTAAATTTAAGCCTACTATCAAGCAGTTACCTTTCACAGATGCCTTTGAAGAGGTCTGTGGACGGAAAATCATTTCTCCACAGCACATATTTCAAATCACAAACCACTTTTTTTTCTCCCAAAATTAATTCTTTATCTATATACTGGCAGGTGGAAAACAGAAGATTGTTTATTCTGTTTGTTGGATTTTTCCCCACCTTAGAATACTACTAGGAAAGCTGGCAGTCAGCGCACTCAGTGCTGTGCTTTAGTCTTCCAGTTCTGGTTTGTGGAGAACCTCTGATGTAACTGTATCACTGAATTGTAGCTGTCCTTAGTTTCAGACCACCCTTGCTGAAGCTTGCAATTGCCTGAAGTAACTGGAATGGGATCAGAGCAGCCTTGAGCCAGCCCTTGCATCAAAGAAAGGAAAATAAAATTTGTAATTTCTCTCCTGTGTGAATCTGACTGGTAGCTATTTATCTACCAAAAATGAAATTTAATTTGCAAAGAGTAAAATTATATAGTCCCATAACCCCCCCCCAAACATCATGCTATTTTCTAGGAACTGCAAGGTTTCCTTCGGGAGACTTACATTTTACTGCTGTGTTTGCAAAAATTAACTTATCCTCTGCAGCCAAGCTCTTGAAACCATTAATGCTGCATAATTTTTGTTGACATTCACAGAATTTGGAAATCAAAGTCTAGCACATTTTATTTTACATTTCTCATCAGATCAACAAGCAGTAAAAAAGCCTTGCAGAAGAATTTCCTGTAATTTTGACACCTTTTCCTACTTTACTTATTTAGTAACCTGTCCTAGAAATCTCAGCCTAAGACAACATTGTGTTTTCCTTTCATTGCTGTTTGAAGGGGTGTTAGAAAGTACATTCTGGAAAACTCTGACCCAACAGGAGCCAAAGTTTACTATCAACCCACATTTTAGGTCACTGTTGCAAACAATGAAGATATCATAGAATCTTCTGAATTAGAAAGGACACACAAGGATCATTGAGTCCAACCCCTGGCCTACACAGAACACAACAAGAATCATAGCATGTGCCTGAGATTGTTGTCCAAATGATTCTTGAACTCTGTCAGGCTTGGTGCTGTGACCACTCCCCTGGGGAGCCTGTTCCAGTGCCCAACCACCCTCTGGGTGAAGAACCATTTCCTAATATCCAATCTAAACCTCCCCTGACACAACTTCAGGCCATTCCCTCAGGTCCTGTCACTGGTCACCACGGAGATCAGTGCCTGCCCCTCCTCTTCCCCTCACAAGGAAGTTGTAACTGCAATGATATCTCCTCTCAGTCTCCTCTTCTCCAGGCTGAACAGACCAGGTGACCTCAGCTGCTCCTCATATGGCTTCCCTTCTAGACCCTTCACCATGGAGCCCTGCAGAACCTCACTGATGACCACTCACCAGCCTGTTGTAACCCATTTACTGTAACCCTTTTTTGCTCAACCCATCAACTAGTTGTTCACTCATCACATTATATATTTTTCTACATAGGTTACCTTGTCATAAAATGAAATTAAGTTTATCAAGCAGAACATCCTCTTGGTGAATCCATGCTGGCTGTGACCAATGACTATGTGGTCTTTCAGGTATTTTTCAAGAACGCTCAGAATAATCTTCACCATAATTTTACCAGGCACTAAAGTGAGACTGACCAGCCTGTAGTTACCAGGGTCATCTCTTTTGTCCTTCTTCAAAATTGGGACAACATTTACAATCTTCCAGTTGACTTGGACCTCTCCAGATTCCCCAAACTGTTGAAAAATCATTGAGAGAGGTTTCACAATGATATCAGCCAGCTCTTTGAGTACTCTGGGATTAATCCCATAGGCTCCATAGATTTATAGGGATCCAGCTGGATCAGCAAATCTCACAAGTTCAGGGTTGTCTTGGAGTTTATCATTCTTAGAGTTATGGTTCCCCAGCTCTGGGGGTCCCAGAACACATGGTTGGTGTTGAAGATCAAGACAAAAAAAGTAACACGTCTCCGCTTTGTCTACATCCCTTTTTGTTGTCAGCCTGGAGAAGTGAAGGCTCTGGGAAGAAATTATAGTAGCCTTCCAAAACATAAATGAGGCCTACAGAAAGGCTGAAAAGGGACTTTTTGCAAGGTCAGGCAGTGATAGGACAAAGGGTAATGGCTTTAAACCAAAAGAAAGCATGTTTAGATTAGATATTAGGAAGAAATTCTTTACTCTAAGGGTGGAGAGGCACTGGGACAAGTTGCCCAGAGAAGCTGTGGATGCCCCATCCCTGGAAGTGTTCAAGGCCAGTCTGGATGGAGTCCTGAGCAATCTAGTCTGGAAGATGTCCCTGCCCATGGCAGGGGGGTTAGAATGAGATGATCTTTAAGGCCCCTTCCAAACCAAGCCATTCTATGACTCTATATTCTTGAATTTCCTTATATTTTATATTCACATTTAAAAGAGTTTACTCTTTATTGCTGCTGACACATTTAGAATTGTGGTTATAATCACAAATTTTGCTGCTTAAATGTAAAAAGTATGGAAACCAAACTCACTTCTCTATTGCCAAAAGTGGGAAAAATAAGGAATTTACTTTGTAGTATGAAAAAGCCAATCCTAAATTTTTAAAAAAGAAACCCACAGTATATCTCCAAAACCTCCAACCAAATGGAAGAGATTTACAAGGCAGCTGTCAGCACTGCTTTCTGCAGCAGATGTAGTTCTGCATCAGCTTCAGGTTTATTTAGAATAGCGAACTACTTTATGCTGGTTAACTTTAATAAATTTGCATACCCATAACTTTCAAGTTTGTTTGCTTATATTTTTTAAACTATAATCAGCTTATTTTATGTAAAAACTCAGATTCTGTCTCAGCAATACCAGAGGAAAGTAGATAGGTAAAACTCAAATATTCCATGAAAAAATACATGTCAACTGCAGCTTCCAGAAAATGAAAGAAATAAAAGCTTCATGCAAAGTACTGAAGAAATCGTAAGGGTGGCAGAATGAGAGATCTAATTTCAGAAGTTTTAAAAAAATTATCCCCTCTGGAAATGAAAGATTTATTCCACACTATGAATTTCTATTCGAAGGGAAGGCTCATTTGTTGGTCTGCTTCTTCGACATACTCTGTCTTTAGTAGAGTGCATCTAATCAAAGAGGAGGAGGCTAAGGGTGGTTCAGCAACTCTGTAGTCCCTTCTTTCCACACCCCTGCCCTTTAACCACTAGATTACACTTTCCCTGAAACAACTTCTCAGCCTTGGCCATATTGATCAACATAACTGGTCTACTCTGGCCTCCTATCAGGAGGTCTGGAGACACACCATCTATACCGCTGCTGATGCTTTTGAGAAAGCACGCAGGATCACTCTTGAGGAGAAAAGACAATGCAGAAAGAATCGTGCCTTGCAGAATGTACCATCTAAGGAGTCTTTCTGCTGTGCCTTTTGCAACCGGATGTGCCTGTCTCGTATTGGCCTTTTTAGCCACCAACGTGCTTGTAACAAACGTGGGTAGAGCCCTTCCCAAATCTTCGTTTGCGAAGCCCGGCCATGATGATGACACTTTCTAGACTTCTAAGCTGCAAAGCCACTCACAGGAGGACAGGTGTGTTTGCCCAACTGTTGCATGACTAAACAAAGAATGTAAAAAACCAAAAGGTTGGAAAGAAAGACAGTAAAGGAAAACTGTATCTCTCCAAAGAACACTTTACTACCATTACCATCAAAACTCACCAAACCAAGTATCCAGAACCAGAACTCCTAAGCTCAAAACATTGAATTGCATGTTGTTCTTCCCTCAGAGAAAGAGATGTATAAGAGGTAATGTGATACACGTTAAGGAAATTTTTAATTGTGCTTAAGGGAGGCACTGAAATGCTAAAATGAACCACTCAGCAGAGGGACCTGCATGAATTGGAAAACACCCTAAGATATACGCAGGCTTGGGTTTTGTTTTACTATTATCCTCGACTACAGTGATCCCAACATTTTTTTAGATAACAGTGTGGCATCCATGTTCTCTTGAAGCAGAAGGGGCTGACTCAAATGTGTCAGAAGATAATAAATTCATTAGTTAATTAACCTTTAACATATTTTTGCTAAGTAAACACACATCTTATCATCATCATCAGTATTTTCTCAGACAATTCCTAAATAACAGCCTTCTCTACTCCTGAGACCAGGAGAGTAATCAATACTCTAGCTCTGCAGCAGAAGTAAGACTTAAGTGCTCATCTCTTGAAACAGATGTCTTTGTCGGCATCACACAAAGGACAAAGAGAAGACCAAAGTATTTAATACTCTTCCAGAGTCTAACACACTTTTTCGTACTTTGCTAGTTGTTTTTTTGGCAATAAAGAAGGTATCTTCTCCGTGGAAATGATATTGTAAAATGTTTATACCCTTATAGCATAGCTTGCAATTCAAAAGTGGTGCAAGTGGCACTGTATCAATTCCAGCATTAGATAAGACACAAGACCTAGTAGCTTATTTCTTACTTTATTTATCTGGCAAGTTCAATTATATTTCTTGAAAACCAGAAAGCATTTTCTTGTCTTACATTAGTAGTTAGATATCAATTAAAGACTGTGTTCTCTTCAAATAATGGTTTCGTTTAGCATATAGCTATGATGAAATGCAAAACTATGCTTTGATTGAGTACCTGTATGACCTGAATGATCCTTCTTTGGATCTTTAGCATAGAAAGCATTTCTTCAATGTGCTAAACTGCTGATGAATCATTTATTTTCTCACTATATATGCAATTTTAAATTTGCATCTCTCTCATTTCCTTTATGGAAGGTCAGAACTTGCAAATTAGCAAGGTTTTCTTGGCAACTCATCTAGAAGATGTGTAATTGAACCACCAAGTGCTTTTCAGAAGTGTTCCATAATGTAGTGTAACACTTATAAGTAAAGGTAAGCAAAAGCTTATGTGAAAAAGAACCAAAAATTTGCCCAATCATCTGTCACAGCATTTATACACTATGGATAATTAAACTAATTAATAGAAGTTTAACTGGAGCTACAGACATGTATTTTATTGCATAGCCATTTGGATTTTTCACATTCTTTTCAATAGCAATTGAGGATCTGGAAATCTCACAAAAAAAAACTTGAAAATTTTGAAAGAACCATTTGCTAATTTTACCTGAGAGAAGTAAAGAATAGCTTCACACAGCTCAAGGACTTGCACGATTCCTTGAATTAGAATAGATTACAATTATGACCAAGGTCAAGGTCAACAGGAATACTGGACTAAGCCTGACACATTTTTCCACATTATATTAGTTAGCCATGCATCTTTTTGGCTACTGAAATATGTTGAGCTAAAGGTATATTTTGACTAAGTCAAAATCTGTCAAAATGACCCAATTCTTCCACTGCTGAAAGCAGGAAACTTTCACTGGTACAGCAAAAAGCAAGGTCTATCCATATTACCGAGATCTCCAGCAGATTTCCAAGCTTCTGGTTTATTTCTCTGCCAAAGCTGAGCATAAAATTCCGGGAGCAGAAAACATCTCAGTGAGTCTTCTTTCCCTCTCTCTCTTTTTTCTTTCTTTTTTGTTCCTTTTTTTTTTTTTTAAATTCCACTGCAGGGAGACACTTTTAGTAACCTCACTATGAAGAGAGCATGCTGTTGGGTGATGTTAAGGGTAACACACCCTTTTCTAGAGACAATCCAGCACAGAGGAAGAGCATGTTTTAAGTACTATTTTGTTAGTGACTGAACATTTGCTACACTTATCTTGAAAAATGGCAAGGTGGCCTTTTGAAAAACACTTGCATAAAGCCGATGGTCTGGAGTACATTCTTGAAAATTTGAAGTACTGTCTTCTGTGTATATTTCTAGTAGGAGCCATTTGCTGTGAACAATGATTAAAATAAATCCTTGTATTTAATATGAAGAACTAAACTCTTATGTTAGTATTTGGTGGGGAGCGAATGACGCTGTACACTTTGTATTTGCTATTCTTTAATGAAAGTCTGTATTAGAACATACTTTCTCAAAAAGAGAAAGTATATAAATAGCCCTGCAAGACAGCAGGATGTCATGAGATTGCTTTTGTCTAAGAACACAGATTCATATTGGCATTTGTTGTGATCTGGGAATGCAATTGGCTTTTGAAGTCACAGAATCACAGAATATACCTAGTTGGAAGGGACCCACAAGGATCATCGAGTTCAACCCTAAACCCTGCACAGGACCATCCCCAGGATTCACACCATGTGTCTGAGAGTATTGTCCAAATGCTTCTTAAACTCTGTAAGGCTTGATGCTGTGACCACTTCTCATACTTATCTGCTCTGGGTGCATCCAGCTTTTGATCTGTAAATAAAACTGCCTATTTAATCTATATATATATGTATAAAAAGAACAGATCATAAAACTAAGGTCTAATTTTGCCAGATGTTGAGCACCTTCGTTCTTTGCATACTTAATACATCCCACTTACAGAGGATTTTACTGCTGCAGTCAAAACTCCTATATAACTTTAGAGGTTGCTCTCTCAGAGCCAACTTTAAATGGTTCTTTCCACAGTGATCCAGCATGAGTTCCCTCTGGATCTAGAGATTTGTTTCTTGTGCCATAAAATAACATAAAATTCAATTACACTTGTGCTCTAATAGTGTTCTAATAAGAATGAAGGAAGATTTGGGTGCTTTGTGACTCATCCTGAATTCAACTCTTAAAAGCTGAACATTTTCACAGAAGAGATTTTCGAACAATCACAGAGTACATTACTTGTTAAGCAAGTTAAATTCCTTTCAAGAAGAAGTGCTACCAAGTGATCATACCAAATTGATATCTAAATAAATTATGCCATTTTCTCGTCAAGCTAATATTTGTTCCTCTGGGTATAGCACCAGATGTTTTAAAGCAAGGGGAAAAAAAAAATCTTTTCATAACCAGTTAACCAACCCACTTTCAAAAG
>NW_020927149.1:0-21690 GCF_003984885.1 Neopelma chrysocephalum
CTAATGAGGTGGTATGAAAGTGTGGCCTCTGTAAATAAATCCTTCTGCTGTGTCTATTTGCTGTGCAATTGCTAACCTTAAAAAGGATGGGGAGAAGAGAGGGAGAAAGCAAAAAGCAGGCATAGCTGCCATTTGGCTTGCTTGCAATTTGTAATGTCAGCAGCTAAGCCCTAAACAGAGCATTGGTACTGACACCGCAGGTAAGACCTGTCTCCTATTCCCTTTTTAATATTATCCCTCAGAATCCAACAGTCAGAAGTTAAAAACAGGTTAACAAAATGGTTTATAGATAAGGAAGCCTTGTACTTGCCTTTCATGCACAAAGCATCTAGTAAACAATGTTTAACTAGACTATTTATTATAATTCTATGCTTTGAATAAACTATTTGTTTTTCATGAGTGATTATTTTCCCCTCTATTCAACTTTGTCTCACTCCCAAACACCAGATCACAGACTGTTCTTACCTCTCTTATAGTTCTCAGAGTAATTATTGCTGTGGTATGCTTTACCATTGAAACTTGTTTTTCATTCCTGTCTCTTCTATTTTCCTTATTCTACTCCCTGACATTTTAATCCATTTGTCTCCTTCGTGTGAACTTCCTCCAGATTTTCACAATTCCCTCCCCCCCTTGTTTTCCTTGTTTCCTTTTACCCTCTGTGAAAGGGCTTGTATATGATATAGGAAACAAAGCTGCCAGTGCCCTCACCTAGGTCTGCAAGCCTTGAGCTCTGTACTGTCTGTCCCAGAAACCTTCAGGCCCTGCTGTTTGCCCCTTTTCCGGGACCTGCACCCCTATACTTGGATTGAGTGGTGCAACGTCCTCACACCCACAAGGGCTGAACTTCTGTTTCCTCCTTTGCACAGGATCCAAGCTTTGCTGCTTACATTTTGGCATCATGGGAATTTATACCTTGAAATTGCTTCCTCCTAACACTGCTTCTTCAAATTAACATGTGAGGTGTGTTTCCATCTCCTCCGAATGCCTATTGTTTCCCATGCATAACTAATCTCTATTGTCGTCTTCTCTAGTAATGCTTCTGTCTTTGTCACTCCACCTGTCCTTACTAAAGTAAATCACTGTATCTTCCTGTGAAGTGAAAATACAACTGCTATTACTGTACAACTTTTTGGGTGTTTATGTCTTACATTGAAAAAATTTCTGTTATTCTCTTCATCACCACCAATATTTTTTTTTAAATGACACCGTGTTATAAGATCTCTGTTGGTGTCAGATCAATCCCATTTTTGAAACCTTCTGCTAATATCCTCCCTTGTTGAAGTTTCATCTATTTTGTCTAAACCTGGAATTCCCTAAATAATTGTCTGCTTCTTCTATCTATCACACTCACCTCTTACTGCCTGTTTAGTCCTTTTTCTTATTCCTCCTCTATTTCCCTAGATCCTATTCTTCACATCTTTCTTCACCACACTTCATGCTTTGAATAATTCTTCACTCTACCTTTTCTGCCAAAAATATCCCACTGATTCTACCTTTGGAACCATGATGCCATGTCCTCTTTTCACTGCCATGATATGGATGTCTGTTAAGATCTCCAGTGAGGAGGTATTGAACACCTTATTAAGTGACAGTAGCTCCTGTCCTTTAAATGCCAGTCAGAAAAGATATGCAGAAAATACTGATGATTTACTTGGCCAGAAATTAGTCAGTCAAATCTAAAATGTCCATTTGAGGGAGTAACAATTTTCAGATAATTTTTTTTAGGGACAATGTGTTTTGTACCACAGTGTTACACCTGGTACAGAAACCAAATAACTTTCTATCCCCAAGGTTATGTGAGATGACTGGTCAACCTATGTGGATAAAAGCTGCATGTTAAAATATATAATGTGATTTTCAGATGAAGATAATAATCAATAAATGAAGAAAAAAAAATATCTGAAAGTTCCTAAAAGCAACTTTAGAGTTTTAAAAGAAAATCAACTGCAAATTTAACACTGAACAAATTAGTACTTGCCATTTCCTCTGCAGTATGAAACTCTCAAGTTTTATGTTGCTTTTATGAAAAGCTCTTCTGTCAGAAAACAGCCTTACATCACTAGATTTTTGGGGTTTTTTTTGAATACCAGTGCTAACGTACTTTGTACCAAGGCTTTGTAGGAAAAAAGTCACAGTAGAGTGCTGGTCCCATCAGCTTCAGAACTCTGCTGTCTTTTTTTTTTTTTTTCGGGGCTTTTCTTTTAGGTTTTCTTTTGATCTGTAGTATTATAGCAGTATTTCAAAGGAAAATCAGTGAAAAACCACCACCCTATATAAGACATCAGGCTTTAGGGAACTTGGAGTCTTGGGCAGTTGATTTTTTGGTTGTTACCATGTAACAGTGCCCCCTTTGGATTGCTTATATAGCATGACAATATATAATGGAGTAGTTAATAAAAGGAAAAGGTATGCATATGCAAATAACATTATAAAAAGGAATGAAGGAGCAGTAGCCAGTTGACAATAGCCACATTCAAACATTAAGTACCACAGGTTGCTTTCTAGTACTGTCAGAAGAAATACAGTAGCACAGTGTCTAAAAATAATATAAAAAAACAGTAATGATTTTTCTAAAGTTAGTCTTCAACTACAGAGCATGATTCTTTCTTTCCTTCAGTGTCTCTCTGGAAAGGGTTGGAACTAAATGATCCTTACTGTCCTTTCCAAGGCAAACCATTCTATGGTTCTGTGATACTCTTACTGACTTTCATGACATTTTGGGATCGTGAACAGAGGCTGACTGAATTTAATTTGCTTCTGGCATTCCCTATTTATGAATTAAAACAATTTCCCCAAGAGTCTTCTCATTTTGGTTTCACTAAAACCTGAAAGTGAAGGGGAGGCTGCCATATGACATTGCCCAAATTAGCTGGGTTGTTACAGACTCTGTTGAAATAGGCATGTGCTAATAATTCTGTAGATGTGAACTGTTTGGGAGCTTTTCTATTCAGACTAGAAAAATACTATTCTAACTGGAAGAGAAGACAGACCGTTTGGCCTCTGACCACAAAATGAAAAGGCATTGAATACGGCAGAGTCTTGGCAACAGCAAAAATAATCTATTAGTCTCTTATTACATAAAAGTTCTTCAAAGGTGCTTATGATACATGGATGAATCTTTTATTCTCAGGTTTTCTACAACATGTATCTCAGGTGTATATGACCTCATTTTTCTAAAGTAGCACTTAGTTGCAAAGAACGATTCTTCATATTACTGCAACGCAGATGCATTTGTAGGATTATCAGGGCATTGCCTGTCTAGTCTTACAAGGAATTCTGATCCAATCAAGTCAGTTAGCATCTTTGTGAAGGCCCAGAATAAAGCGAATTTGAAAAGTCAAGGTGAGTGTGGCAGAGGGATCTCATATATTTTTAATGTGTAACCTGAATATTCAGATATAATCATGACCATAAATAATCTAATGCATAAAATTCTAACAAAGATTTTCCAAACATACTTTCCTGGATGAACATATGGAAATAAAGGATACTCTATTTTCTCTTTTTGAAGTCCAATATGTTGTAAAAGTACCTCAAGATACAAAGAGGAACAAAGCAACTCCCTCCACATCCACTAAACCATGCTGCTAACACTGTTAAGAGTGCTGTGTTAAAGTTGAGTTATTCAGGTACTGACTTTAGATAGATAGATAGATAGATAGATAGACAGACAGACAGATAGACATTGGGATTACATTCTCTAAATAGATGTACCACAATATTTCATGATAATAGCCCAGAGCTGAATCTGTTTTCCTTGTGCATATTTAAGCCTATTTAAGTATGAAAATTCATATACATAGACTAACAGAATATTTGAAAGGGATTTTTATCTAGGTCTTATGAACCTCTACTACTTGATGTGCCTTTACTTTGATGGCTTCGGAACTGGAGTGATTAGCACATTTATATCTAGCCATTAAAGACTGTAGACATGCTTTTAATATCTTTTCTCATTTTCTTTTGCAGGAACTTAGAACTGCTAATTGTCTCTTCTAAGATAATTCACTGTAAAATCAGGTTAAACATGAAACAAAATTAAATTACACTTTTTTCTTTTCCACGTGATAACAGAATACTATTTTAAAAAATGACTGAAGAGTTAACATACAGAGGTTCTCAGTTAGAAAGAACACCTGTGTGTGGTTTATTTGTTCTGGTTGAGGATATTATACTGTCAGATTATTGAATACATTATTTATTAAAGCAATCAAGCTTGGTTGTCACATTTCTTTCAGACCAGGGAAAGAGAAAGGTCACTGAAACTTTGACATTTGTCAAAGGGATATACGTGAACAAGGGGATTAGAGACACCTGTCCAGCCTATTCTAACTTTAGAAAATGGTGGTATTTCCTTGGAAACAGGACAAAGGGGGCACCTGCCAAATCAGGATTTCAAGACTTCTTATTTCAAGGCTCTCAAGTTCTGAGATAGTTGGAAAGATGTTAGTCTCCAGTGCTTAGGGAGGGAATGAAAGAGTGAGGAATACATTTCATAACAGAAGTCTGTAAAACTAGGCAAGGGACTGAGACACAGCTGCAGAAAGAGATGGGAGTCTCTGTGGACTCATGGATGGGAGAGGAGACTCCTGTCTGAAATGATCAGAACTGATAAGGGAAATTATATGGAGAATGTATGCAGATATTTTGCATTTCTTTAGGGTTTTTTCTCATGAATAAAGAATGATTATTTTAAGAGTTAATCATATAACTTTCAGAAATAAATAAAATTATTAAATTATCCTCAAAGCCTATCAATGAATTTATTTACTTCATTTGACTTTTCCTTAATAAATGATTTATGAACCCTGAGTGATCAAAACGTGGTAGCAGTGGAAAATGCTGTACTCATGATACTGTCAGCAGCAAACCTTAGGATGTACAGAAGGAGGGCTACAAAACCACAGTTTTGTGAAGCAGTAATGTGCAGGAATATAAGGAAGTCTATGCTCAGCATAAATGTCTAAGCACAGAAAAAGTAATTGTGAGGGAGTTCAGCTTGGATTTTTAGCTGTGTTATTACTTGTTTAAAAGTTAATAGCAAACTGACTTTAAAGTGTAGCCTGATTTTTTCTTATATTCCATTTCCAGTTTTTGTATTCTAAAATCACCGTCACTTTACATTTCACACCTTTCACTCAATGCTTACAAGATTCACATTCAAAATCAGGACAGTCAACAAAAGTCGAATTTATGTCCCTTGGTTGAAAATTGCAGTGGCAGAATGGCTGAGACAGAAAACCTTTTATGGACCATAAAAGATTTGAGCATATTCTTGTGGTACACATGTAAAAGACAAATGAATATCTGTCACAAAGAAAATAAGCAGGATGATGGCTTTATTTCCCTCGTGCCAACCCAAAGAGCAAGCAAAGAGCACTCAGAGAAATAGGCTGTCCTCTTCTAAAGAATAGAGCAACTTGTGAAACCTCATAAGTACAAGGAAGTTTGAGTGTATTTTTCTTGAGATAATTCTCTACACAACACATGATGTTTAAGATGCAGATTTCCCCCCTCGCCCCCTAGAAAGTGCTTGGGAACTCTTCCCTCACAATGTGGAAGCACTTGGCGAGCAAGCAAAAAATAATAAAAAAAAATCAGCACAATTGTATTCAGAGTTACGAACTTCAAATTAATCTGAGATCTATGTAAAAAAATTCTTTAAGACCTTAATTGTATGACAAGAGAAAACAGATACTGACAAGATGAGGGTAGTGGGCATTTCCAGGCAGTGTGCAGCAGCGCAATATTTTCTTAGGGAGGGAACATGGCATGTGAAATGCAGAATGCATTTCCTGTGAGATACAGAATTGCTTTGTATCATTTCCAGTTGCATGGAACTGGAAACCCAAGTCTGGAGAAAGCAATTTTGATTATTCTTACCAAGAGAAAAGAAGCATAGATAATCATTGGCCAAAAGAATAATTAGAAGGAAGAGGAAAAGAAAACACATTAGATCCAAGACTGTTGTGTATGTTATTGAAAGAAGTTGAAAAGATAAACTGGAACAAAATCTTCTTCAAGACTAGTTGTTCTACAGTATCTCTTCTGTTACTTTTATATTGACATTAACTGGATGATCTGCAGCAACAACTTGAAATATTATGAGGCTTTCACGGAAATCTAAGAGAGATCTCCAGTAGATCTGCACCTTTACCTAGGACTGGTATGAGTCTTTGGATATTAATTTGGGGATGTCACATTTAAAACAGAAAAGATACTTGAGGCAAACGGCTAAAACACATTGATTAATCTTTGCATGTGAAAAGGTTAATGCCAGTTAGCAAATCTGTAACTAAGCAGTGAGTCATTTGGCACTGTGCCTGGTGAGCAGGATGGCTTTACTCTATTGGAGGTTCTGAGCATCCTTGTTGTTGTAGAAATTGCCCAATCACTTTTGACATTGACACATGCCTGCCTGACTCTGATTTTCTGACAGACCCATCAATATACTCTTTAGTTATTAGCTATTTTTATTTATATTAGTTTTACTGTAAAAACACTACCATCCTGTACAACTAGGGATCAAGTTGTCTTCTTGAGCCACACCATTTGTTGGGCAATTGCTTCAGAAGATTTTCATCTTCATACAACATTCTGATTTGGTTGTTTACCCAATGGCATGTTAAAACAAGCTGGGCAGAGTGTGATTTGCTAGGAATAGCAAATCCTTATGGAGATGTTTTTTTCAGTGAACTCTTTCAGATCCTTGAATAACTGGTAAAATAAACAAAAATGACATCACATTTCCTCCATTTCAAGAATGAGAAAGAGCTATACAAAGGGAATTATGCAGCATGTTGTTTTTGGAGAAACTGTGCTGATACACATAATATCAACACTGTATTGTTTAACAGTGCATAATATTCTGTTTAACAGTGCATAATATTCTGTAGAAACTCTTTTGCTAATTAATCAATCAACCCCAATAAAAGACCTACTTACTTTGCAGTGGAATGAAATTCCTTGTTTTATTTTGTGAAACAGGATAGGCAGTGGATTCAAGAACTTCATTCTCAGTCCTAAACAAGTGAACTATGCAATATATTGAAGTGCAGTAAAATTCTGAACATCATATACAGAAGTGGGACATTATGCCACACCTGCTGAAGAGTAGGTGTGGGGGAACAAGATCAAATTTCTGTCAAAGATAATAGAAAACCATTACCATTAACAATAATGTAATTCAAACGAGACCTTAACATTCAGAGCAGGCTAAAACTGCATATTCATTTTCCCAGGAAACTGTCTTCTGTGCTAAAACCCCATAAAATGATTTGGATACAAAGCAGATGACAGCGCTTTCATGGTTTAAGATTCTTGAAATTGTTGTGGTGTTGCTCTGAGAAGATGTTTGACAAAGTACAAGAAAACACGCAGCCCAACTAGCCCATAAAAAATGGAAAGTTTTCAAGCTGGGACATTAGATGCAAGAATTGTGATGGGGTTATTTTAGTTATTAAGTCCCCAACCACACAAAATTTATAAAGATAACATTACATTTCCTTGCCTTACTTCATTATCAGATTCAGCATACTGAGTGTGAAACTTACAGTTAAGGAGTTTGAGAAAAAAACAACTCCTAGATGACTGATGATTAGAAACAAGTTGAACTAAGAACTCTTGCTTGTTAGTTCAACTGAGGGAGGGATACAATTTCCAGAAAGATGGAAATATCATTAACCTTTCACTTAAAGCAGAAATCAAGATGAAGTTTAAAGTACTTGAGCTTTTTTTTTTTTCCTTACTGGATTAAGTAAAAAATTACTTGAGTTTTTGTTTGAAGTATTTTGAGCAGTTGAGAACGAGTATTTGGAATTACTTGAGTAACTGTAGTTTTGTAACTCAATAAAATTAAACATGTTTGACTTTGCTCAACTGTAATTTTGAACTTTTGATTTCAGTCACAATCATGGCAGAAAGATAGAATAAAAACTACAACATATTTCCTTCAGCTAGAATTTCAAAAACTGTAGCTGATTTAGTACAAACTCCTATAGAAAAATAATAAGAATTTTATGTAAATAAAAGACTTACAGATGGTCACCTTAACCCCATTCACCACTGCAGTGAATATGGTTTATGTCAGCTATGAAGGGACAAAACAGCCTTTGATGCACAGGTGATGGACTCCAATATAAACTCAGTAAGGTCTCTTCAATTACTAATATCCCCAAAATAGTAGGAATCTGTTCAGATAAGAGGTCTCAGTAAAGAACTGTAGAATTGCTTTTTATACCTCTAACAGGAAAATAAGAGAGCTAAGAGAAATTCCTCGAAAAGTGATTTCTGCACAGAGAATAGGAAGCATTGCTTGTTGCAACCTCTCTGCTGCAAGTATGTCCTTATATACTACTAGTATTCACAGACTTTATTGGGAAATCTGGAAAAAATAGGAGATATTTAATATTGAACTACTACCATGTTTGCATAAAGAGTAAGTTATCTACAACAATCTGATTTTCTTTCATGATTTCTTCATTACTTGAAATATACATAGCCTAAGTCTTAACAAAAACCAAAACTCACAAAAAAACCTCAGCTTCTAAGACAAAGCTCAATTTAATATACACACAACACACACTTTCCCCCATCCTCTCCCTCCCCCCGCTGTGCCTCTGGTTAACTTTTATCACAATTTATTTATATTTCTGTATTTTTTATGTCTTAATGATGTTTTATACCTCCTCCTTCCTGGCAAGGAAGGTGGCCAAGTGAAAGGATCCATCTCAAACCCATCATGATCAATGCAACTGCAGCTATACTCTGTGTGTGGAAGGGCTTCATAACAATGTCATGAAAAATTGTATGAGCAAGTAGGAAGGTTTGCACAAAGTTACTGTATATGTCTCATCTTAAAGGAAAACAAATGTGATTTGTCTTTAGATGTTCCGTGGGAGCAAGAGTGGTTCACATGCGTACCATTATTTAGTAATTTAAATAATGAAAGGAACACATATTTAGAGAGTAAACAAGCAAGGTTTTTGTGGTAGCTTAAGAGATGATCAGCATGGTACTGATATCTTGGACAGATGCTCCAGAACTAAAAGGTGGAAGCCAACAGAAACTGAAAGCTACATGTCAGAAAGAAACAGAAGCACAGATGTCAGTTGTGGAGACAATTGGCTAGAAGCCATAGAGTAGAAAATAATTCTGATGTTATAATGAACCAAAAACTTCAAAGCATACAGATTGTTGCAAAAAAAAAAAAAGCAAACTTCAACATGACACTCTGGGGTATATTAATAAGCATATGAGAAAGGGGTTATTCTTTTATTCTAGTTGATACTGATGGGATCTCTCTGGGCCAAAACTGGGTGCGTTTGAAACGTTCTTAAAGAAAAGGCAAATAGAGAGTCCAGAAGAAAAAGAGTCAGAATGATGAGAGGTTTATAAAGTAAGAAGACAGCTTATTTTCCTTGGAAAAAAGAAGCCAGATTTTTGGAAAAGAAACATTTAGTTGAGAAAATAAGCATTTGTTTTTAGCTCTTTGGAAATAAAAAGAAAAGGTCAAAATGTTAGGGCTGTTAGTGTTCTCAGATCCCAAACAGCAGTGTGGGTAGAGAAGAATCAGCAACCAACATTATCCTAAAGGTAAGCATCAGGAAATAATGTCTGATGCCTAGTCCATAGGGATATTCAATATGAACAGACTGCAATAGATTTAAGGGGGTTTAAAATTTGTTTGGGGGTTTTCTGGTTTTGTTTTTGTGTTGGTGTGGGTCTTTTTTTTTGGTTTGGGATTTTTGTTAGATTTTTTACTTCTACAGCAATTGTAGCTGTGGGAAATGAGGCTGTCAGGCACAGGGATGCTCAAATACACTGCATCCACTACTGTTAGAAGGGAGGAGGTGGCATTACACAGTTGCCTACACGGCTCACGGGCAGGTCCAGCAGCTGCCAGAATTCGGTAACACAACTTTTGAGCTCTGCTTTCATTCAGTCTATTTCTTTTCTGGCATACAGAGACATTAGCACTGCTGTAAAACACTGTTAAACTCTCAGACTATGAGTTACTAATTTCATGCCATACCTTTCTAAAATACATTTGCAGAACTCTGATCTGCATCTTCAGTTGTGGTGCCAGGAAATTCTGAATATGAAAACCTTCTGTCAGGGGAGGGAGAAGTGGCTGGAGGGGAGAAAGAGGCAAAAGACTAGCCACTGATAAGCTTATCTCCTGCTATTTGACCCAATTTCAATCCATTTATTATCTCTCACGAGGACTAAAATTTGCCCCCACAAATTCCTTATAGGTCACCATTCTTTTTTGCCCAGAGAACAAAACTTTCGCAGAGTAACTCAGAAGAGCTAAGACGAAGGTCGAACCGTGTCAGTTTGCCTTATAGAAGACCGAGAAAGTTCCGTATAATTTCTGTAAGTGGAGAGTTGTTAATTATGAATTTATATCAGTATAACCAGACATTTTACACCCAGTTTTTTCTTTTTAGTTTGAGAGTTACATGAATACTGTCTCCTATTAGGCTATCCTGAATAAAAACACAAGTGCACAAGACAGGGTTTGGTGTCTGTTGGAACTCTAGATCTTATTTGAAGCAGTCAAAAGATTCTGTTTACAAGCAGCAGCTCTGAAAATTAAGAAAACTAGCTGCTTCTGCTACAAATTCTATGTGACATTCTTTTCAGAATTATTCTTCGGGAACAATATTTGCAGCATATTGTGGCTTCTTAAAAAAGATGACCAAATAACTATTTATATTCAGTTTCAGTTCTCTTCTTCACCAGGCATCTCCCAAGAGATATTATTTTGAATGTACTTAAATTTTTTAAAGTATATTAAACATGAAAAAGCTATTTTGCATGGCTATTTTGCATATGTCTCCTGTGCCACAATAATCTTTATAGAGTCACTCCTTCATTTCAGACACTATCAGAAATTCATCTTTTCGGGGATCACAGCTCAGCTCTGGAAAACCTCAAACCAGAAAGTGACCTTTGTTCAATTTTCTATCTCTGCTTCAGATCACTTAACTCTCGGACTGATGCCCCCATCCCTTTCCTTCAGGGCAGCTTCTCTCTGTGAACACAGTTAGAGAAGCTCTATCACACTTGTTGAGTTACAGTCTTAGAAAAGCAATGTACCTGAAGCATTACCTCTTTTCCTCTTAGCTTCTAGAGAGCTGCTCTGTGTCCTCCTAAACTTTTCCCAGGTCGGACACTTTGTTCAGACTAATGAGTTTGGTTTAGGACTGATACACCTTTGCAGTCAACTTCTCAGTTCACACACCCCACCAAAAATTCACTTAATTAAACACAAAATTTTGAAGATGAAATTAAAATACTAAGTCTGCCTATTTCTAGGCAATAGTTTTTAAAACAGTGTCAATGCAAACAAGGAAGGCCTATTAGGATTGCTAACAGAAGGGATGCACAGTCTGTTCATATAATAGGACAGAAAAGAAACTGGTACAATTTAGCATAGAAAAAATGAAGGCCAAAGGGAATAAACATAATCCCTCTAGAGACGTCTGCTGGATTAAACACTAAGCAAGGGAAAGAGCTATAAACCAGTATTGGTTTGCGAATAATTGAGCATAATGTGATCACATGCAAGCCTGGGATAGATACAAAGAGAAAGATTCTAACCATGATGGGAAAAAGGTGTGGAACCCTCTATCTGTTAGAAACGGCAGAGGTGAGAAAACTAATTATTGTCAAAATGTACTTGTTACTTGTCTGGATGTGGATAATACGAACATTGTTGCATGTGACAAGAGGGCAGTGGAAAATGCCAGCCCAAACCTACAAAGCTGCTTTATTACTAACAGAGCTTGAAAGAGAAATGAAGTCTGTTGTGAAGTGTATCTGACACATCATATCCAAAAAATATTTGGTGTTCTAAAAAAATTCTCTTACTTATCTGGAATTGTAAAAGAGACAATGGAGAAGCATTAGCCAGTTTTGCTTAGAAAAGGAACATGTGGTGTCTAACAATACGATCAGTTTATTATGATCATTCAAAGATGCAGCTTGGTCTTTGACAACCTGAATAAAATTTATTTCACTAGTTATAAAACTCTGCAGCACATTTGAGTTCTTGCACAAAAAATGTGTTCTTTAGCCTGAAGAAATGAATAATTTCCTAGTATTTGTATGTGGAGATTTGTGACATCATCCTCACAACAAAAAATAAAATCTAGAAATGTTATACATATCTCCAAAGCAAGAAGTAACATATGCTGATTTATTTGTTGATTATCCAAAGACTATTTGGATGTTCTTCATAATATGGTCTTAAAATTCAAAGGGAATTGAATAAGATCTAAACTGGAACTTTTCACTGAAGCAATCCTAGAGACTGTATTCATACTACTTCCAAAATCTCTTGGTCCTCATTGTAGAACCCTTGCCTAAAACTTCTTTACCAAATTGTTTGAAGTCAATTTCCTAGAATCCATTGTGCTTGCCCACGGGAGAATGAAAGGAATCATCCTCCATGATTAGTTTCTTACCTGTACAAAAACTAAGTTATCTGATGAACTTTCACAGCCAGAATAAGTATAAGGATATTCATAGCAATATGTCATTAAAACTGATGGTAAGAGGAGAGGACACCACTCAAGATTCTAGATAAGGAGGATAAAAGAAGGACTTTTATACATATATACTTATTTAAGAATATAATGAACAAATCATCATCTTGCTTACAGTTGCTAGCTTAGATTAATAAAGAAAAACTGACACTATTACAGTTTGTGCACTTTCTGCCATGTGGATAAAGTAAAGAAGACTATCATCTCCAGGTCTGTCAATTTGATACTTTTTAAATGCACTTAATTTTAAACAGGAATAAATTACTGAGCAGTGTCCGTATCTGCTTTGAAAGCAGAATGTATGCCTTAGGAGGATGAATAACTTCTGATGAAAACACCAGCCAAAAAGCATCAGAACATCAAAGCTTAAATTGGTTTAAATAAGTTTAATAAAAGAAACAGTTACACAGTATAGAGGGAAAATAACTTTTGGTTAAAGTAGATAATTTCCTTGGGAGCCAGGATTGGCCTCAGTTCTGTTGTTACATTATACAGAATGTTTGCATTTTAATTAAATGTGGCTCTGATACATCTAAAATGTAGGACAGATCATTTACTGTATCCACAGAACATGCTGCCCTGGGAGATACAGTCCTCCACAAAATTAACCAAATTGTGCCCAGCTGTGAAAAGGGTCAGGTCATTCAAACAATAAATCTGTTTTCAATCACAAAGTGTACTATGTGAAAAAACTCTTTCTGTTTAAATAGTTTCATTGTCAGCCATATAGATGTCTGCAGCCAAAATCCCATTCTCTTTCTGCTTACCTTGGGACTGCCTTGGATTACAGGAACATAAACCTGTCTCCGAGAATCAAGTGTATGTAAACAGACTACAACCTGTAGCAGGAATATGCCTTACAAAGCAAATTAGAGTGTATAACAGAACATGATTTAGAAGGTTCTTTCATTAAAATTGTATTTACCACTAAGGCAGTCTCTTCCGATCACTTAATTGTAGATTAGAAAGTGATAAAAGTTAGCAGGAGAATGCAGGGGTTAAATTTGCACTTCTGCAAACCAACTTCTCCAAATTTGTATGCTTTTGGGGCATGGGAGTTATGAAGACTGAGAGCAGCATGGAACAAAGCCAGCTTTAAAATACTGTTCCATTCTTGGCCCGCGTATCCAAAATGTATGAAATATATACTAATTCTCTGCCTCTAGGACAAGCTCAAGCAACTACATTAAACTACTGAAAAGATTAATTAGAGATTATGTCTCAGGAATTTTATTATAAATCTTGAAAAATTCTTTGTTTGCCTCTTGCTCCTGAATTATAGGTAAAATATTACATCTTGAATATCTCTAGCTGATACACTTGCAACGTTCAGATGCAAAGTTTTGAAAACAGATTTCTACATGTAATGATCAATTAGTTTTCCCAGGTCAGTGAGATGATTTGAATGGGGTGGTATAATAATCTTCGAATACACACTACCATTAACTTTCTAAGTGTCTTCTCATAAAGAACTTAGTCTCTCTGAAAAGATTTAGCTGGTGCTTGCCTGTTGTTGGGCATGCATGGGAGTGTGCTTTCCAACAGCAGAGAAGCTCCCTGCCTTTTGTACTGTAGTGGTCCACTAAAAAGTTGAATATTGGTCATAGTCTTTCACCACTTCCAAACTGATGTTTTTCTTTGCCTCCAGTGACAATTCCCCTTATGAAAAAGGTAATGTATTACTTAAACTAGTATGCTTACTTGTCTTCAGAAGAACACAATAGCCAGTGATTTGAAAAAAGCAGAAGTATTTGCTTTATCCCCCGGCATTTGGTATTCTTAGCTCTTCTTACTTAGCTATTCTTCACATTCTTGTTTTACTGCAAGTGATTAAACTTTCAGAGCTCTGGAGAATAAATTGTTTGCTTCTGTTTAGAGGAAAGAGAATAAATAAAAAATAACCTAAAGAAAAAATTATTGCTCATTGCTTTATTCCTTTTTTTGCCTCATTTCTCAAGAGATGAATATTCACAATATTCTCAAACTTTTAGACTACTTTTTTTTAAACTATTCTGCCATAGTTGTTCAAAATAATGCATTTATTTACGTATCTATGCCCAAATTGCATGCCAGCATTAACAATGTGTTGCAAAGTGATATCTGTGTTGACTGAGAACCAAAACATTTCCTGTAGATTGCCCCTTCCCTGCATCACAAAATCTCTCCATGGAAGTGTTCAACAGTTTTTGATTTGTGGAGTTGCACCAGTGAAGGTGTAAATAATTTACTGTAAATTTAAGCCTACTATCAAGCAGTTACCTTTCACAGATGCCTTTGAAGAGGTCTGTGGACGGAAAATCATTTCTCCACAGCACATATTTCAAATCACAAACCACTTTTTTTTCTCCCAAAATTAATTCTTTATCTATATACTGGCAGGTGGAAAACAGAAGATTGTTTATTCTGTTTGTTGGATTTTTCCCCACCTTAGAATACTACTAGGAAAGCTGGCAGTCAGCGCACTCAGTGCTGTGCTTTAGTCTTCCAGTTCTGGTTTGTGGAGAACCTCTGATGTAACTGTATCACTGAATTGTAGCTGTCCTTAGTTTCAGACCACCCTTGCTGAAGCTTGCAATTGCCTGAAGTAACTGGAATGGGATCAGAGCAGCCTTGAGCCAGCCCTTGCATCAAAGAAAGGAAAATAAAATTTGTAATTTCTCTCCTGTGTGAATCTGACTGGTAGCTATTTATCTACCAAAAATGAAATTTAATTTGCAAAGAGTAAAATTATATAGTCCCATAACCCCCCCCCAAACATCATGCTATTTTCTAGGAACTGCAAGGTTTCCTTCGGGAGACTTACATTTTACTGCTGTGTTTGCAAAAATTAACTTATCCTCTGCAGCCAAGCTCTTGAAACCATTAATGCTGCATAATTTTTGTTGACATTCACAGAATTTGGAAATCAAAGTCTAGCACATTTTATTTTACATTTCTCATCAGATCAACAAGCAGTAAAAAAGCCTTGCAGAAGAATTTCCTGTAATTTTGACACCTTTTCCTACTTTACTTATTTAGTAACCTGTCCTAGAAATCTCAGCCTAAGACAACATTGTGTTTTCCTTTCATTGCTGTTTGAAGGGGTGTTAGAAAGTACATTCTGGAAAACTCTGACCCAACAGGAGCCAAAGTTTACTATCAACCCACATTTTAGGTCACTGTTGCAAACAATGAAGATATCATAGAATCTTCTGAATTAGAAAGGACACACAAGGATCATTGAGTCCAACCCCTGGCCTACACAGAACACAACAAGAATCATAGCATGTGCCTGAGATTGTTGTCCAAATGATTCTTGAACTCTGTCAGGCTTGGTGCTGTGACCACTCCCCTGGGGAGCCTGTTCCAGTGCCCAACCACCCTCTGGGTGAAGAACCATTTCCTAATATCCAATCTAAACCTCCCCTGACACAACTTCAGGCCATTCCCTCAGGTCCTGTCACTGGTCACCACGGAGATCAGTGCCTGCCCCTCCTCTTCCCCTCACAAGGAAGTTGTAACTGCAATGATATCTCCTCTCAGTCTCCTCTTCTCCAGGCTGAACAGACCAGGTGACCTCAGCTGCTCCTCATATGGCTTCCCTTCTAGACCCTTCACCATGGAGCCCTGCAGAACCTCACTGATGACCACTCACCAGCCTGTTGTAACCCATTTACTGTAACCCTTTTTTGCTCAACCCATCAACTAGTTGTTCACTCATCACATTATATATTTTTCTACATAGGTTACCTTGTCATAAAATGAAATTAAGTTTATCAAGCAGAACATCCTCTTGGTGAATCCATGCTGGCTGTGACCAATGACTATGTGGTCTTTCAGGTATTTTTCAAGAACGCTCAGAATAATCTTCACCATAATTTTACCAGGCACTAAAGTGAGACTGACCAGCCTGTAGTTACCAGGGTCATCTCTTTTGTCCTTCTTCAAAATTGGGACAACATTTACAATCTTCCAGTTGACTTGGACCTCTCCAGATTCCCCAAACTGTTGAAAAATCATTGAGAGAGGTTTCACAATGATATCAGCCAGCTCTTTGAGTACTCTGGGATTAATCCCATAGGCTCCATAGATTTATAGGGATCCAGCTGGATCAGCAAATCTCACAAGTTCAGGGTTGTCTTGGAGTTTATCATTCTTAGAGTTATGGTTCCCCAGCTCTGGGGGTCCCAGAACACATGGTTGGTGTTGAAGATCAAGACAAAAAAAGTAACACGTCTCCGCTTTGTCTACATCCCTTTTTGTTGTCAGCCTGGAGAAGTGAAGGCTCTGGGAAGAAATTATAGTAGCCTTCCAAAACATAAATGAGGCCTACAGAAAGGCTGAAAAGGGACTTTTTGCAAGGTCAGGCAGTGATAGGACAAAGGGTAATGGCTTTAAACCAAAAGAAAGCATGTTTAGATTAGATATTAGGAAGAAATTCTTTACTCTAAGGGTGGAGAGGCACTGGGACAAGTTGCCCAGAGAAGCTGTGGATGCCCCATCCCTGGAAGTGTTCAAGGCCAGTCTGGATGGAGTCCTGAGCAATCTAGTCTGGAAGATGTCCCTGCCCATGGCAGGGGGGTTAGAATGAGATGATCTTTAAGGCCCCTTCCAAACCAAGCCATTCTATGACTCTATATTCTTGAATTTCCTTATATTTTATATTCACATTTAAAAGAGTTTACTCTTTATTGCTGCTGACACATTTAGAATTGTGGTTATAATCACAAATTTTGCTGCTTAAATGTAAAAAGTATGGAAACCAAACTCACTTCTCTATTGCCAAAAGTGGGAAAAATAAGGAATTTACTTTGTAGTATGAAAAAGCCAATCCTAAATTTTTAAAAAAGAAACCCACAGTATATCTCCAAAACCTCCAACCAAATGGAAGAGATTTACAAGGCAGCTGTCAGCACTGCTTTCTGCAGCAGATGTAGTTCTGCATCAGCTTCAGGTTTATTTAGAATAGCGAACTACTTTATGCTGGTTAACTTTAATAAATTTGCATACCCATAACTTTCAAGTTTGTTTGCTTATATTTTTTAAACTATAATCAGCTTATTTTATGTAAAAACTCAGATTCTGTCTCAGCAATACCAGAGGAAAGTAGATAGGTAAAACTCAAATATTCCATGA
Organism: Neopelma chrysocephalum; assembly: GCF_003984885.1. NCBI lineage: Eukaryota > Metazoa > Chordata > Aves > Passeriformes > Pipridae > Neopelma > Neopelma chrysocephalum. Next base: position 17,670 of record NW_020927149.1, read on the forward strand.
AAAAATACATGTCAACTGCAGCTTCCAGAAAATGAAAGAAATAAAAGCTTCATGCAAAGTACTGAAGAAATCATAAGGGTGGCAGAATGAGAGATCTAATTTCAGAAGTTTTAAAAAAATTATCCCCTCTGGAAATGAAAGATTTATTCCACACTATGAATTTCTATTCGAAGGGAAGGCTCATTTGTTGGTCTGCTTCTTCGACATACTCTGTCTTTAGTAGAGTGCATCTAATCAAAGAGGAGGAGGCTAAGGGTGGTTCAGCAACTCTGTAGTCCCTTCTTTCCACACCCCTGCCCTTTAACCACTAGATTACACTTTCCCTGAAACAACTTCTCAGCCTTGGCCATATTGATCAACATAACTGGTCTACTCTGGCCTCCTATCAGAAGGTCTGGAGACACACCATCTATACCGCTGCTGATGCTTTTGAGAAAGCACGCAGGATCACTCTTGAGGAGAAAAGACAATGCAGAAAGAATCGTGCCTTGCAGAATGTACCATCTAAGGAGTCTTTCTGCTGTGCCTTTTGCAACCGGATGTGCCTGTCTCGTATTGGCCTTTTTAGCCACCAACGTGCTTGTAACAAACGTGGGTAGAGCCCTTCCCAAATCTTCGTTTGCGAAGCCCGGCCATGATGATGACACTTTCTAGACTTCTAAGCTGCAAAGCCACTCACAGGAGGACAGGTGTGTTTGCCCAACTGTTGCATGACTAAACAAAGAATGTAAAAAACCAAAAGGTTGGAAAGAAAGACAGTAAAGGAAAACTGTATCTCTCCAAAGAACACTTTACTACCATTACCATCAAAACTCACCAAACCAAGTATCCAGAACCAGAACTCCTAAGCTCAAAACATTGAATTGCATGTTGTTCTTCCCTCAGAGAAAGAGATGTATAAGAGGTAATGTGATACACGTTAAGGAAATTTTTAATTGTGCTTAAGGGAGGCACTGAAATGCTAAAATGAACCACTCAGCAGAGGGACCTGCATGAATTGGAAAACACCCTAAGATATACGCAGGCTTGGGTTTTGTTTTACTATTATCCTCGACTACAGTGATCCCAACATTTTTTTAGATAACAGTGTGGCATCCATGTTCTCTTGAAGCAGAAGGGGCTGACTCAAATGTGTCAGAAGATAATAAATTCATTAGTTAATTAACCTTTAACATATTTTTGCTAAGTAAACACACATCTTATCATCATCATCAGTATTTTCTCAGACAATTCCTAAATAACAGCCTTCTCTACTCCTGAGACCAGGAGAGTAATCAATACTCTAGCTCTGCAGCAGAAGTAAGACTTAAGTGCTCATCTCTTGAAACAGATGTCTTTGTCGGCATCACACAAAGGACAAAGAGAAGACCAAAGTATTTAATACTCTTCCAGAGTCTAACACACTTTTTCGTACTTTGCTAGTTGTTTTTTTGGCAATAAAGAAGGTATCTTCTCCGTGGAAATGATATTGTAAAATGTTTATACCCTTATAGCATAGCTTGCAATTCAAAAGTGGTGCAAGTGGCACTGTATCAATTCCAGCATTAGATAAGACACAAGACCTAGTAGCTTATTTCTTACTTTATTTATCTGGCAAGTTCAATTATATTTCTTGAAAACCAGAAAGCATTTTCTTGTCTTACATTAGTAGTTAGATATCAATTAAAGACTGTGTTCTCTTCAAATAATGGTTTCGTTTAGCATATAGCTATGATGAAATGCAAAACTATGCTTTGATTGAGTACCTGTATGACCTGAATGATCCTTCTTTGGATCTTTAGCATAGAAAGCATTTCTTCAATGTGCTAAACTGCTGATGAATCATTTATTTTCTCACTATATATGCAATTTTAAATTTGCATCTCTCTCATTTCCTTTATGGAAGGTCAGAACTTGCAAATTAGCAAGGTTTTCTTGGCAACTCATCTAGAAGATGTGTAATTGAACCACCAAGTGCTTTTCAGAAGTGTTCCATAATGTAGTGTAACACTTATAAGTAAAGGTAAGCAAAAGCTTATGTGAAAAAGAACCAAAAATTTGCCCAATCATCTGTCACAGCATTTATACACTATGGATAATTAAACTAATTAATAGAAGTTTAACTGGAGCTACAGACATGTATTTTATTGCATAGCCATTTGGATTTTTCACATTCTTTTCAATAGCAATTGAGGATCTGGAAATCTCACAAAAAAAAACTTGAAAATTTTGAAAGAACCATTTGCTAATTTTACCTGAGAGAAGTAAAGAATAGCTTCACACAGCTCAAGGACTTGCACGATTCCTTGAATTAGAATAGATTACAATTATGACCAAGGTCAAGGTCAACAGGAATACTGGACTAAGCCTGACACATTTTTCCACATTATATTAGTTAGCCATGCATCTTTTTGGCTACTGAAATATGTTGAGCTAAAGGTATATTTTGACTAAGTCAAAATCTGTCAAAATGACCCAATTCTTCCACTGCTGAAAGCAGGAAACTTTCACTGGTACAGCAAAAAGCAAGGTCTATCCATATTACCGAGATCTCCAGCAGATTTCCAAGCTTCTGGTTTATTTCTCTGCCAAAGCTGAGCATAAAATTCCGGGAGCAGAAAACATCTCAGTGAGTCTTCTTTCCCTCTCTCTCTTTTTTCTTTCTTTTTTGTTCCTTTTTTTTTTTTTTAAATTCCACTGCAGGGAGACACTTTTAGTAACCTCACTATGAAGAGAGCATGCTGTTGGGTGATGTTAAGGGTAACACACCCTTTTCTAGAGACAATCCAGCACAGAGGAAGAGCATGTTTTAAGTACTATTTTGTTAGTGACTGAACATTTGCTACACTTATCTTGAAAAATGGCAAGGTGGCCTTTTGAAAAACACTTGCATAAAGCCGATGGTCTGGAGTACATTCTTGAAAATTTGAAGTACTGTCTTCTGTGTATATTTCTAGTAGGAGCCATTTGCTGTGAACAATGATTAAAATAAATCCTTGTATTTAATATGAAGAACTAAACTCTTATGTTAGTATTTGGTGGGGAGCGAATGACGCTGTACACTTTGTATTTGCTATTCTTTAATGAAAGTCTGTATTAGAACATACTTTCTCAAAAAGAGAAAGTATATAAATAGCCCTGCAAGACAGCAGGATGTCATGAGATTGCTTTTGTCTAAGAACACAGATTCATATTGGCATTTGTTGTGATCTGGGAATGCAATTGGCTTTTGAAGTCACAGAATCACAGAATATACCTAGTTGGAAGGGACCCACAAGGATCATCGAGTTCAACCCTAAACCCTGCACAGGACCATCCCCAGGATTCACACCATGTGTCTGAGAGTATTGTCCAAATGCTTCTTAAACTCTGTAAGGCTTGATGCTGTGACCACTTCTCATACTTATCTGCTCTGGGTGCATCCAGCTTTTGATCTGTAAATAAAACTGCCTATTTAATCTATATATATATGTATAAAAAGAACAGATCATAAAACTAAGGTCTAATTTTGCCAGATGTTGAGCACCTTCGTTCTTTGCATACTTAATACATCCCACTTACAGAGGATTTTACTGCTGCAGTCAAAACTCCTATATAACTTTAGAGGTTGCTCTCTCAGAGCCAACTTTAAATGGTTCTTTCCACAGTGATCCAGCATGAGTTCCCTCTGGATCTAGAGATTTGTTTCTTGTGCCATAAAATAACATAAAATTCAATTACACTTGTGCTCTAATAGTGTTCTAATAAGAATGAAGGAAGATTTGGGTGCTTTGTGACTCATCCTGAATTCAACTCTTAAAAGCTGAACATTTTCACAGAAGAGATTTTCGAACAATCACAGAGTACATTACTTGTTAAGCAAGTTAAATTCCTTTCAAGAAGAAGTGCTACCAAGTGATCATACCAAATTGATATCTAAATAAATTATGCCATTTTCTCGTCAAGCTAATATTTGTTCCTCTGGGTATAGCACCAGATGTTTTAAAGCAAGGGGAAAAAAAAAAATCTTTTCATAACCAGTTAACCAACCCACTTTCAAAAG
>NW_020927150.1:0-34991 GCF_003984885.1 Neopelma chrysocephalum
CTTGCTGGTTTAGCGCATTCTTTGAAATGCAGAGATTGGGTCATAAGAACTGTTTGAGAAACCAAATAAAGGGACATGTGCACTATAAGAATGGAGACTTAGCACAGTTACTTGTAGCTTCCATAAAACAAGTGAGTATGACTCTGTATGGGAACAGTACTGGCCTGATTTGACTGAGTCATAAGCAATTAAACTAATAAAAGCAACATCACTTATTGCCTGGTACCTGCTAGTCACACCAGTCTCAGCTGTATTGGATATAGATTCAAATAAAGGCATATCATAATATCAGGAAAATATTTTTGTGATTTCAAGAATTTGACTTGCATGAAATCCATTGCCATGAGTCCAAAATGATTCATGAATTGCACCAGCCAAATAAACTTACATGTTTTCTTCACTTTGATTGAGTTAGCAGTTTAAAAGTACTGGGGTTGAGGAAATCCAATTGTTTTAAAAAAGGGTCCTTAGATGCCAAGGACCAAGTAATGATCATGGTAATGAAGAATCCACCCTGTACTTACTCTGATGGAAAGTTATTTTACCTACAAAAGCCCAACTTATCAAAGAGACTAATGCAAAAATGGTGGGATTTTTCCCACACTCCAATAACTTATTTTAGTTGCTGTACTTGTAGACACAATGGGAGATAGGCTGGATCAAGAGAAGACTGAAAGTATTCTTTTGAAATGCTTGCTTTGAAACAGAATGTTTTCTTCAACTGAAAGAGTCAACAAAAGAAACATTGAAGTTGAAATCGATTTTGCCTGTCATTTTTGTGCCTGAATACTTCAAGATGATTAAAAAATATCCCCTTCTGCTGAAAGGTATGTTAAGGGCAGGTGAACTGGCTTTGAAAAACCTTTAGTGCAATATAGAGCAGACCTCATAGGCCCTATAACCTTAATTTTCAAAGAAAAATCATCAGAACAAGGTTATAAAAGTTTATAACTATGAATTCTTTTAACTCAAAAGATGTTTAATTAATGATTAACAGAGAATAATAGTGACAAGTGGCTGAACAACTTTGATCAGAAGCATTCAAATCACCAACTGACAGAAAAAAAAAGAAATGACATCTTAAAAACTTTTTAAAAATAATTTGTTGCCTAAATTTTACCATTACGAGAATATCTAGAAGTGAATGATAATTAATTATTTCTTACATTAATTTTCCTGGGTTTGTTCAGAATTTTCAGCTTCTTCCCACTAAACAAGGGATTTCTGAGTAATTTATGACTGGGACAAGGATGAAGTTAAGCCATTGTATTTCAGGATAGAAATAAAAAAGTTAACTTTTGCATGATTTTATTTAACTTACTACAACTTCATCAGTGAGAATCCACTTCTTTTTTCAACATATGACTTTATAAAGACTCTCCTAAACTGGATTCTTCATTTGCGAAAAGCTTCCTAGTGATTTCTGGGAATACGTAACAGAAATTCCATATTATTTAAATGTTAATAAAAATAATTTTTAAACTGTATGTAAATAACATATTGAAAAAATTCTAGTTCCATGCAAGAACAAAACAGAGTTATACACTTGAACCTTAATGCTGCTAATGTACACACATTGTTTTACCCCTCAGGCAAAATTTGTAGACCAAAATAGACCTTGGTCTTGAGGCGATAGGTACTTTAGCATTAGTCCTTAAGGCAAAGCATCAGTGGCTTAAAAGATTTAAACATCTGTACAGGATCCTCACAGAAGTATAATTAAACTGTTATCACCACATCGCCTTTTCTATAATTTGCTCCTCTGCTATGGGAGTTGTTCAGCCTATAGCCTTTTCTAAACATATGTGTTGCATATGCATCGTGTTTGTAATATTAGATTTTATTGGGTGCAAGTGACACAGTGGCATTTATTCAGAATATCAAATGGCTGCAACAGAGTAATTTCTAAAACACTAGCAATTTTTTTATGTTTAGCTGTTTCTTTTGCAACAAGAATTACATTTTCAGTTTTATTGCTTTATATTTATCTTTAGTAGACCATATTAGATGTCATCCTAGGAATATGTAGTACTTGAACTACACACCTAAGTTTATGTTTGCTTTCATTAAACACAATACAATGCAAAGGATTTTAGCAAAGAAAGTGCATCTATTATGACTCTTACATGCCAATCTGGTAATTATTTTTATTTTAATTTCATACAGTACCTTTATATCTTGCTGTGGGTTACACAATGTTTTCATTTCAGAATCATTTTCCAAAGCAGAAAATTTGTATTCTCTTTTTGAGAATATCACCTCCAATCTCTAACAACATCACTGAAGCTAGTTATCGGTTACGCCACAGATAATTCAGTCTAATTAATCCAATTATAGTGCTGAAAGATCTTTCTTGTTTAACCGCCAGACAAGTCCACTCCAGGGCCAGAAACTGGCAGTAGAGCAACTCAGACTGGTCACATGGCACCTTGCCAGAGGATTTGGCTCTTATACTTTTTTTTTTAATTTGTGGCTGTGTTTTTGGAATAAAGAGATTCTGATGCACAGAAAGAGCTGAAGGAGATAATAATATCTGTAAAAGTCCCAACATGTAGTAAAATGAATTTTATCCAAAATCTCAAATTTCGTAGGGCATTTCCAGAGGATGAGGGTTCAGCATAATGTCTAACAAAGACACAAAGTAATGAACAGAGCCAAACCTTTCTGTTGCTTCACTTCCTCTTTTCTTCCAAATAAACAGAATTTAAATTGTATCTGATTATTATTTCTTTTTAGAAATAAGTTCTATCTGTGTATTCTATTTCCAATAGAAAGTACATCAAGGTAACCTTTTCTTTGCCTGCCCTGTGTTTTTTTGCATCAGTGTAACTTCTTAATTTCACTTATTTCTTTTTCACAGCAGAGTAACATTAAGTCTAAAGATGCACACACGAAACACTAGGGTTTTGCTCAGGTGGCATTAGATATTGATTAAAAATGAAGGCACCAATGTGCCTTTAACTAGCACGGTTAAATACACGGTGCTAGTCAGTACCATCCCACCTGGAAGGCCTAGAAAGGCAATGGTTAGTTATCAAAGTCAAGGAAGACTCCTCTCTCAGGAGTTGATTCTTTCTCATAACTGCTAAGGAGTGTGTTTGGGCTGACTCTTTGAGTCCCAAAGATAAAAGAAATTTGTTTCAATTAGTAATTTTTTTCGTCCTTTGACAAACCACAGTTATAAGAGTTAATGGTTTAAACGCATGTATTTAAAGAAAACCACCAAAACAATCTCTGAAGCTTCACACCTTGAATGGTATTTTTGAAGTTTTGTAATTCTATGGAAAAAAGTTTCTTGTATCACAGTATTTGCCATGTATCTTACATTTATTCTCCTATCTCATAACACACTCAATAGCAAGCCACTGAAGAGTTTATTTTTTAAAAATTGAGCAATCCAATAATTTAAAATTTATTTTAGCCAAAAAGATTAAAGATAAATGCTTATCAATACATTGGTGTCCCTCAAGCAACAATTGTTCACCTCATCTAGATAACCAGAATTCTGAATTTAAATACATGATGAGAGTAGTTAGATATTAGTGTAAGGAAGTTCATTTCAGACTGCTTTCAACAAGTTAATTCAGTCAACCATGTGTAAAGTAAGCAAAAGTGAAACAGTGATTTGTAAAAACTAAATTATTTAAGTTAACGAACAACAGACATTTGTAATATGTCTCTCAAGTTTCCATAAATAAAAGGTGGATTTAAGTGACTCCATGACACAATATCATATACAGGAGAAGAGTTTGTGTACATTCAAGCATGGAAGTAAAAAGAAATTCAGGAGATGAGGCAGAAAGCACTTGGAGCAAAACCTTAAGAGAAAGCTGCAATGAAAAAGGGAATGAAATTAGAAAGGCAATGAACTGGGAAATTACTTGCTGATATTCAAATTGTAGGATGTTCTGAGAATACAGTATTTGCAAATAAGCAGAATAGCAAAGAATTATGTGACTATCATTAACTTCTCCTCATAACAGAAAACAACCTAAAAGATCATAACCCTTTGCCTAACTTTTCTTAGGTCAAATAGGGCAATCCTGTCTTTCTTTTTTTTTCCTGTTGTGTGTCTACACATTCCCACTCAAAAACCCCCATAAGTTTTGGCTAAATTATGCAGTGTATTTAAAATTTGGTATGCTCTTGGGATGGGGAAAAAACCCAACAAAACTCCAACAACATTGTAGAATGAACATCTTGCAATGCTGACAATAGGAAAAATAGGTTTGAGAACAGCGAGCCCAGACACAGTATGAGGAAAAGAACCTGAAGGGTGGCAGTGGGAGATTCTATTTTCTCTTTCTCCATCTTCTTTTGTTCTCTAGTCTTATTTTGCTATACAGGCACTTCAACCAAGCAAGATGCACAATCAGCCACAATTTCAGATGCCACAATATTTTCCCTCTTCTCCTAAGTAATAAAATCTTAAATAAATCTGTGAAAAATAATCTCAGGCATGCTTTTTCTAAGACTCCAGAGAGAGAAATGTTTTGGGAGCCCTGCACAAAGTATTTGAAACAGGAAACATAATCTATTGTTTTACTTTTTCTTTTCTTTTTTTTTCCCCTTCATTCATTGTGGCTTTAATAAAGACTAAAAGGAACATAATGATAGTTCTTACAATGGAACTAAGCCAGCATGGCTTTAAGTGAACTCTGAAGGATACTTAATTTTAATTTTGGAACAATAAAAATATATTATTTCTTGGTGACCCTGAGACAAGATTATCTGATACATTTTATTTATTCACATATTTTTGTTACTAAGAACCATTTATAACTATTAAGAATTTAAGTTTTATATAGCACTACAAGTTTGGATTTGGGATGTGGCAGTGCCCTATAAATCTATGAGATTCTACCCTCCTGAAGTATTATAAAATATGGAAATCTTGGTTGTTCTGTTTCGAAGTAAAATAATTTGAAAGTATTTTAGAGAATTTGTTCTCTAAGAACTCACAGAACTATTTTGTGAAAAATCAGTTTGCAGACTATGTTTAAATAAATGCATTATTATTGGATTCTGACTCATTAACATTGGGTTCAATTTAAAAATCACAAGTTTTCTTATCTCTACTGTATTTTACTATGAGTACACATAACTCACGACTATAAGTCGTGATGCTCCAGTTAAAGTGCAAAAAACCAGAAATTATCTTAAGATAATAGGATTTTTGACTTTCTTAAAGGGAATAATGTTAGCTGGTCAAACCACAGATCCATAGAATCATTTAGGTTGGAAAAAACCTCTATGATCATTGGGTCCAACTGTTTGGACTCCATGACTAGAGACATCTGACTTATTTCTTTGTTTGCACGTTATATAAAAATGTGCATACAAATTAAGAGTAATAGATTTTTTAATTATAACTTTCAGATTTTATACATATATTTATGTGCATAAAGAAATGCTGTATTAGCAGCACATATGTGTAAGTTATCGGGATATCCAAACTAAGTTGGAAAAGTTAACAAAAAACAACATTCAGAAGTGTGTCTCCATTTTAAATGCAGTTTGGCTGAACAATATTTTTGCATAGATTACCGATGGATTCCACCTCCATGTTGTCTATAGTTCCTCCTTCTTTTCCTTTCAGCTCCACTTCAGTTAAATCAAGAGACGATGATGTCTGCTCCTGACACCAAGCGTTTTCTCATTGTTAACATGAGTGAGAGCATGCTCTGGGAAACACAGCTTCAGTCAGAGTATCCTGATGTATCAGGAGCGTGGCACACAAGGCAGGATACCAGGCTGGGAGGAGGAGAGGTTTGCTCCAATGCATCACCTTGGTCCTGCGATACCTTTCCATCAATGCCTGTTCATTCCACATCTGAATGGCTGACTCAGACAGAGGGCTCTTCTGGACAAGGCATGCAGAGGAGTGCCTAGGCAAATACAGGCAGATACAGGCCTGGTCTCATGAGGAATCATAAGAGATTGTTGTGATAGCTGCATCATGATGTGGAAAGGGGACTGAAAAGAGGAAGCATCAGAACACAGCTTTTTCCAAGGCTTTAAAAGCATTGTAGTTAAATGCTTTGATAACTTCAAATCACACACAGTGAGTTGTGAGAAGAGACATTTATGTTCTAAAGTCAAAGTGTCAGTGTACTTTCAATGTCTATCATATTAAAGACAGTATTTTTTTTTTTTAACTGTAAAGTTCTTATTTTATTTGACCTATACAATTACCTGTAATTTACTCAGTGAAGGTGCATTAAAGGTTCTTAGCTCCAAATGTTTCCCTAGATAAAATGTACAGCTTGTTGCTAGACATATCCAGAGAGTAAATCTTAAAACTTCATGTCTTAAATGGAGAATTTTTGTTATGATACCTTACTTCAATAAGAGGCTTTTTGTGTTATCAGACATGACAATCTGGCTACATTTTTTTTAATAGCTTGAGTAAGATAATTATATCACAATAAAATATTTGTAAATTATGAGATCATATCCCAGTACTTAAAGCAGTGTAAAAAATCTGTAATTTTCTCCAAAGCTGCACATCCATGAAACCAAGAAATATTTCTGAGTAAGAAACCAATCTAGTGAAATGATGATGTGAAAGCAGTGAATATGCAAATGAAAGATTTAAAAATTTAAAAAAAGCAAAATAGTGATAAAACTAAAAAAAAAAAAATATAAGAAGGTGTGCTGTAGAATTCATCTATATTTATTTTAAAATATTTTTTCTGAAACAAAGTAAGAAAAAGAAAGACCTCACGTGACATATAAATCTTAGGGTTGTAGAAAAGCCAACTATCCAATAACCATTTTTGATATGCATTTGGAAAACTCTTTCTTCATGGTCCTGAAAATCCACACCAAAGACAAAGCAGCATTTATAAATGAATGTATTTTCAAACCAGCCACCAGAGGAACTTGAAAGGAATTAGTTGAGAAACACTTTGAAACTGATTTTGTTATAAAACAGATTTTGAATATGAAGAAAATACCAAAATAGTTACAGATTTGCAGTGTTATTTGAATACTAGAAAATAATTAGTTTCTGAAAACCGTTGTCTGTAATTTCTAGGTAAGACAATATAACAGTTAAGTCACATATATTAACATGGAAATGAATTCCAGAAAATGACATCAGGGACTGTATTTTAATGGTAAATGGGTCTTCTTGAAACAAACCTCTAAAAATGCAGATCACCTTTGTTGACAGTATTACTATTAAATTCTCCAGACTAATCAAAGCATTTGATGTACAATCAGATGGCTTTTAAATTAATTAATTTAGTCCCTTTCTTCCTCATATGCACAAACTTTGGCTTTAACTATGTTGTGGGCAGAACTTAAGAACTTTTTTTAGATCTCTTTTTTTTTAATTGGAACTGAAAAAAATAAAAATAGAAAAAAAATTTCTAAGTTAAAAAATACCATGACCAACCCTCTTCCAAGCACTATGCTTTTTTCCCCTACGTTGAGCACAATATTAACAATCGGGTCTGTGATGGGGGAAAGTCTCCTCTCCCAGGTCAAGCCAGTGCTTTTATTTTTTCTGCAGAGCAGAGGAGAAAGAGGCAATGGTTGCCTACTTTGACAGACCTGTGCATCTCTTTAAATCTCAGTTACTGTACAGCCATTGCCATTCCTAGTGGTGTAGTGACACTTGCTCTCCCCTGGACATATAAATTACTTGACTGAGAATAAACATTTTGACCAAATAAAGCCTCAGGATTAATACAGAGCACATGGGTGGAACACAGTGACCTATGTTATATGGGACTGGTTGATTTAACATCCTTTCTGGATAAACTCTGCTGAGAGATTTCATGTGTGCAAGTCCTGCAGGATCAGAGAAACTACTTCTGGGCTCTTCCTCTCCACCCTCTTCCCCTGACATGAGGTCAGCTTGTCCTCCCAGGCCTGGATCTCCCCACTGGGCCACAGCTGATGGCTCCAGAGACTCATCAAAACCCTGTTTTCCCCTCCGTCTTTCTTCCTGGTATGTGTCTTGTGTACTTGTGTACTGTCACACAAGTCAACTGCATGCTGGTTCCCTCAAGAGCGTTGAGACACAGAAGGTATTGAGCATAATATTGTGCATTGCTTCTTTGCATATACAAAGTTACTTCTTTATGTGCAACATCAGTTATTAGCAACATATGTTTAAATTGTGAATTCAAACTCAAGATCTTTAATGTCATACATTTCTGCAAACACATCTTCATATAGCACACTAAAGGCATGTGATCTATGCTTTGATTAGTCTTCTAGTGAATTACCGACATTTTGCTGCTTAGTCTACAGTCTAACCACTTACAAGCTACAATATTAAATTCCTAATTAGTTCAGTCACACAGCTACAATAATTAGACTTCCCATTTTTAAGTCTTCACAAATTGTTTAGATTACAGTTTAGAATATGATATCATTGCTCAGATGGGAAGCTGAGACATTAACATATGTATGGCAAGTGTTTCTGCTAATTTTAGGTTTCTACTTTCAGAATCAGCTTCAAAGACTACTGAAAGAACAGCTTTTATAGATGTCAGTGGCAGCCATGTGGTGAACGCTACCACATCACGGTGATCAAGGCAAACCCCCTAGAAAATCTGCCATATAATTATTATCTATTTATAAGCATTTAGAACATTACTGTCTGAGTCAAGAAGCAGGAATAGAAATCAGTTTTCCAGAGCAGAGTTCGATTTCTTTAATCAAATGGCCATTCACATTTTATCTTAATTAATTAATTACAGCAAATGAAGATAGGGTCACAAAGCAGAATAATTCACCATAAGTTTCTGATTCATTCTTTGAATGAAGGACACAAAGCATGAGTTTTTGTGGAGCTATAGCAAGAAGAAAATGCAGTATGGGTACATAGGACAAACTAAGATCATGTCTTTTGCCTCAGTTCCTAAGCACTGGGTTTACAAAATTAATAATGTTCACTAACATAGGTAACATCTCAGACTATTAAAAGAGAAAATCAGTTTTCCTCCAACATTTTATAGCAAGACACCATGCCACATCACTAGTTTAGATCCTTCAGGTCTCCAGACCTTCGGTTTATGAGAGGGTAGAGCGTTCTGAAAGCACTAATTACCAGCCTCTGAGCAGAGGTGTTATGCAGGAGGAGACATTTTGAAAGGAATCAGTAAGTCACAGGACAATCTTGAGCTTCCTTCTGGCTTTGTAACACAGTGCTCACCCTATCAAGCACATCTACTTTTTCTGCTCAGTCTCATCTTTTCCTTGCCCTGGCCACTTCACTCACTTCCATCCTTTCTTGCCTAATCACTACCTAGTTCCCATTATCTCATCCCCTTGTGTCTGTATAGTGTTCTAGTTCTGATCTCACCATCCTCTGACTTCGTTCTTCAAGTGCTCACTCCCCTCACTCAAACTCCTTTAATTAATTCACTGTTCCCTGCTGTCTCCCTCTCACACATCTCTTTCCTCAGTCTCTGCCCTCCCTGACTAATAGTCTTTCTGATTTCCATTTTCCCTTCTAGGTAGCATTAGCCTTTTCCCTCATCTCTCTGCTCCATCGCCCCATCTACCCATCCCTTTGGTCCCTCTTTTATTCTCCTTATTCAGTCCTTCCAAATACATTTGCACTTTCTCTGTCTTTTAGACACAACCAGTATGACTCCCTGATCCTCTCAGCTTCCTGCACCTCCCCACCTGGAACCAGCCATTTCAAAGTCTGATTTGATGGCTTCAAAGTCTAGGACACTTGGCACCAAAAGAAAACCCTTGCTGAGATGACTGATGGCACTTTCTCTGATGAGTGTCACACTGATCTCTAGCATCCAGTAACATCTATTAGAAGAGGTTGTTTTTTACTTTACTGCAACTAGGCTTGAACAGCCTCATCAGTTCTAGTGGGATGGCCTGTCAGAGGGCTGTCTCGCAGGCACAGTGATTTTGTAGAGGAATACTTCAAAAGTTCTTATTTGTTTGAGAAAAGGCATTGCTTAGTACAAGATTCCCCAAATCGTTCAACATAGGCAAAATAACAATTCCTCACATTCTGGAAAAATGAAGTTATTTTGATAAAGTTTTGCTTGTCTTCTTGTTCAAGGTGCAAAAGATCCACATTGCACATAAAATTTCAGAGCAAGTGGTTCAAGTCTGGTAGAGTTGCTATAAACAGGCAAGACAGGTTTTGAACTTATGTAGACCCTGGTGCTGTTAATGGAGAGGAGAAAACATCCTTGCCCAAGCAGCAATTGCAGGATCTAACTTTCAAAACTTCAGTTTAACATCGTGTAGACTTTTACCTACCCTCTAACTGACATTAGAGTAAATTTTCCTCAGCAAATCTAGTCTTCATCCCTGATTTTCTGTAAAGATACTAACTTTTGTGATACACATAAAAATATAGCTAGTCAGATTAATGCCCAAGTTAAGTGAAAGAAATAACCAAATGTTATTATTACACAATGGTTATTTGAGCTTGTGCAAAGGCTGAAGTAATTTCACTTTTCTATTTAGAAATCTGGAAGGGACCTTAAAATATGTTACAAACTATGTAAACAGGAGCTCTTTCCTGCACAATCATAAACTTGCACTTTTCCAAATAGTTTAGAATAGTCTCTTTCCCACATTTGACATAAAGCATTTGCTATAAAAGATCTTGGCCTTGAAAACAGCCGTCACCCTCATGAAGCACCAGAAGGACTAACAAGGTTCAGATATTTTTAAAAAAGTTTTCCTAGGCATTTTAAAGTGGGGGTAAGGGAAGGAAAAATAACATATGAGAGGGAGAACATAAAGAAGAGGGCTAGGGGAACTGCAGCTGCAACCAGAAGTAGGATTGGAAAGCATCAGATAGAGACACAGAACAGAAAGGGTTAAAATAGTATGAGTTGTAATTGTTTTTCACAAGGAGCCTGCCAAATCCCTTTTGGAACTCACTTTGAATACTTTTCGATACTGAGTTTCTTCTGTTTTACTTAATGATTGATAAATGAATTGTTTGAGATTCTGTCACTTAGCCAAAGCCCAGGAAGATAAAATAGCTTTTGTCTCCAGAAAGCTAATCAAAGCAATGCTAAAGGCACAACCATGCACTACAGTTGCTGCAGTAATTACAGCCGATTAGTTTACTAAGAGAATAGATGCGGCAGCGGGCAGGGCAATGCCAGCCACACACCTGAAGTGACCTGCTACCTTCACAAGGGGGGTGAGCCACCTGGGCAGGCGGTCATCCTTGCTACTTATTCACTGCTGCCAGTTCCACGACCAGATTCTGAAATTTACTTTTCTCCATGTTATAATCAAGGCTGTTGTGCTGACAAAGAACATGGTATAGATACTGCTTTGTTTTCAAAGAAACCTCCTACATGGAATACTGTATTTCACATGGGAAAGTAGTCAGGCAGTTACTAGTGTATAAGAAGATTGATTGCTTGGATTAGTTTGATTAGTTGGATTTTGGAAGGAAAGGTTTTCATATTAAAAAAAAAAGAGATGTAATGAAGAATCTAAAGGAAGAGAGTAAAATAAAAAAAATGATTAAAGGTATTTTGTGCACTAATTTCGCTGTTGAATGGAAAACTAAAGAGACACACTGAATGGGTATGGATAGGTCAGGCAAAAGTAGTTTTTGTATGATATATATTCCTTATCTTACCTTTTAAAGAATTAGAAGGATCTGTAATGTTGAAGAAATAAAACAAACAAATAAACAAAACCCCACCCCAAAAAAAAACCCAGAAAAAACTCCACAACAAAATTCAGCTGAACTTCTAGCAGTCCACGTAAAGCAAATCCAATTGCTAAGGATAGCTATACTTACTTAAGGAACGTTTAATATCAGCTAGCATAAAGGCTTGAGCAAAGCTTATGGCTATTGAGCAGATGAAATCAGCCAGCTAGTACATGTGGTTAAATTCACATTGCTGGCTAAAACTCTGAAAGGCAGTGAAGATACAAACTGTGCACTGAGCAAGGTGAGAAGTGGCACTAGACAGAAACTAATTTTGGTGCAAAACAGGGTACTAACAGGCAGCAGAGACTCCAGGCATGCATGTGCTTTAATCTGTGAGTTCACTGATTCTCTCTTAAACAAATCTAGATGTATAAGTATCTTAATAATCCTATAAGTATTATAATATACTATATATGGTGAGCCAACGAACACCTGAAAAGGTAATGGCCATTATAACTAACAAGCCTATAGTCATTCACAGTCCTCATCTGCTATCCTGTTTTGCAATATGCTTTCATATATTTCAATAGGTTTTATAAATTCCATAGCAGAGATGAATTTAACAGAAGAAATTATCACAGCAATGATTTGCACATCTTGTATGAATGTTTCTAGGTTTTAATGTTTTGTCATAGAAAACAGTAATGTTAAAGACTTAGTTCGTTGAAATTGTTTAGCTTTTATTCTGCACACCTTAAAGTACTACCTTACTTTACATTGGATTATTGCTCATGGATAATGCTGGTGCATATGAAACAAGACCTTGCTCACAGGCTCGATAAGATCTCATTATCATTGCCTTCTTAATTCCAAATTCATTATTATTACTTTTTTTCATGCATACAGCTCACATATTATGTTTTCCTCCAAAACACAAAAGAACCGCGTAAAGTTTGTCAAAAGATTTAACTAAGTTTTGCAGCTACAAAAACAACTGTGCGTGGAGCTCTGTTTCCCAAACTCCTAGTGGGGAGCAATATGCCCTACAAATCTTAAGCAGCACTGTATACACACAAACACCAAAAGCTTTAATTTAAAAGCAGAAGAGAGAACAAGCTGTTGTTCAATACAGAAGGTGGCAGAATTCAACCCTATGCTTCTATTAGTTTAACAAAACAGTTGATATTGTAAAGAGTAGCTATTTTCATCTTCAATTAAAAAACCACTATCTTAATATTGACATTGTGCGACAAAAAGCAATTTATAATATAATAATTACAACTAAAGAAAATTATAACCATTAGGAACATTCAACATATAGACCAGTATCAGCAGCTTCACAGGGACAGCTCTATCAAGTCAAAAGCAGCACTTACAAATAAGGTACTCAAATGAAATGAGAAAAACATTACTAAAGTAAGCAGAATGGATGGTGTAACTCCCACCACTCTGAAGTGATTTGCATCTGAAGGAAAAATGAAATTTAATTCAGTCTCCATTTTACATGCTATACTGCCTAACATGCTGAAAATTCCTATTACCTGAACACAATCTGCCCTTTGAGAACTACCAAATCTAGCAGCACTTGCACAGTATCATCTCAAACTGCTGAACTGAGTTTAAAATGTGGATTTTGTGACAACTAAGTCAGTTCCTTATGTACCTTCATTAAATATTTACTGCAAGTATTCACACAATGTTTAAACTGTTTCTTATTTTTTAATTTCAGCTCATAACTATTAATAGTTACTCTCAAGGCATTAAATACAAAAATATCTGATCCCAACATGCAGTTAGTAATCTCGAGGAACTGCATTACACTTTGATTCTATTGAAAAATAATTGCCATGAAACGTAAAATATACTGAGATATCATAGTTCTTTAAAAAAATCCACTGCTGAAGTTTATCAGGTATCTGCTTTGCAATGCTCAAAACAAGAAAGAATGTCAGGTACACTTACCCCTGGTACCAATAAGCAAGAACACATAGAAGCAGCAGTTGGATGTCATATCTGTCCTTCAGCAATTCAATGAATAAAGTCAGTGAATGTTGTCCCTTAAACTGTGCACCAGCCAGAGTGCTGCTCGTATGATCTGCTTCTGACAGCCTTCAGCAGTGCGTGAAGCAAGCTCCCTTCTCTCCCTGCCTTCCTCCCCTCTCTCCTTCATGCTAGGTCTCTCTCTCTCTCTCTCCCCTTTCTCTGGCACACATGCACATGAAGATTTCCAGGATCACATTGGCTCCTCAGGCTCTGCCTTTACAGGATGGGGTCTGTTCTGCAGCAGGCAAAGTCTGTGCTGTTTGCATGGACACGGGTCTGCTCCAAGGAAGGCGGCTGCTGCTGCTGCACAAAACACAGCCAGGTCCCAAGAATTGTCATCAATAGTCCAAATTTTTTTCCCTCTTTTATTTTCTGAAGTTGCAATGCTGTGACATGTCTGACAAGTACAGTTTTATTTAGTCAAATCTGTTTGAAACCAAATATTTGCTAGAGTTTAGATAAAAACTAGAGGTTTTTCAACTAAGGGGAAGTGAAATTTATAAATACAGCCCCTTTGTAGCAAACCAGTCACTCACTGAAATACAGAAAAATGCATGACGTAACTTATTTCCAAGACCAGCATGTCACTATTTTTGCACATTAAACCACTCTTTATGACTAATGCTAAGGAAAACAATCTGAAAGAGCAAACAAGGGTGTTCAGAAACATATTCTTTACGAGAAAAAGTTTTTTTCACAGATTTTCTTCTTTGAATACATTAAGACCTTCCTATCCAACCCTTGATTTTACTGTCACCAGTAGATCATGGTATACACAATCACATATACAGTCACACAGTTAAAATCTTTGTTATGATGTGAAGGCTAACACTCAGCAACACAGCAAAATATATTTCAAAATGGGTTGGTGATTAAAGATGAACTCGAGAAGCTAAATTTTATGTGGCCTCAAGGAGTTTCAGACTTTTTAATTTATTTTTTATTTTTTTTTTACCAAAAAGGTTGTTAGATTCAACAGCTTGCCAGGATGACAAATGTCAGGGAGCCCTGGTAACCTGTCAGCAGCTATGTCAGGTGCCTGAGGAAAAGAGCCTCTCAGAAATACGTGCAGGCATGAACACATCCACTAAACAGTGAATTTGGAGAATGGGAAAAATCTATATTATAGTCAAAATCAAAGTCCACATTGTTGCTATGGCAAAGTTGTCTATAAAATAGATATTATGAACTGCCAGTCTCTTGATTTCTACTATAAAAGACATATTATATATATTATATATATATATAACATATATATAAAAGATATATAAAAAAGTGGGATAAAAAAATGTTTTAGTCTATGGAAGCCCCAAGAAGTACATTGACATCTACTGTAGCAATACCAGTAACAGGCAGTGTAGATGCAAAAATGGATCAAATGGATTAGGGACCTATAAAATGCTTCTTTTACAGGGTGAGAACTAACTTTTGAGCATATCAAGTAAAAATCACACTTGCCTCAAACAATTGTTTAAAAGTTAAGCTAACTCCCAAACACTCTTGGGCTAATGCCTGAGCTGAAAAGCGCTTCCAAGGTGAGAAAATAGGGGAAGAAATTGAACCAAGGAAGTGAAGAATAAGCAAAATATACTTTCAAGGAAAAATAAAATAAAAGCTTTACCTCTTCAGTACAGGATGAGACAGACCTTTTGTTCTAAAGAAAGGATTTTCTTTCTTGCATGCTTTCTGCTGTGGCTTTCTGCTTCTGATCTAGTCACAACTATGTGTAGGAACCATACGTGTGTTTGGAATAGATCATTTTTACCTGATAATATAATAAATCTAGCAAGCTGCTTCTTCAAAAAGCAGTTTGAGCCACTACAAAAGTTCAAGATATTCTGCCTTAAGGTAAACAGGGAAAACCTCCAAATGTGGTACATACCACTCACATATATTTTCTGTAGCTCTGCCCCAGTGGGAGTTGTCACTTTTCAGCCTTCCTCTTTTTCAAGGACCTTTAGTAAGGAGACTCATTAAAGTTAATTTTGCTGTACAAAAACACTCTCTCTATGGAAAATCTACTGACATCTTCCTTCTTATAAATTTTTTATACTTTCATAATAACACATAAAAAAGCAGCAGCAGTTTTCAGCTCATTCTCTCAGAATAATTACATTTAAACCAAGAAGCTAGAGTTACAAACACACTCATTGCTGAACTGTGGAATACAGAGCAGAAAAAGGAGGAGAGGCTATATTTTGAACAATAGTTTTGGCTTACTCTGTTTGAATACATTTTTACTTCTTACTAGAAGAAACTTGTCTGTGTATTAGAAAGGCAATAAATACTTCTCACTAAAAAGTAAAAAGCTATGGCATGTTGGTGTTTTAGAACTCTTTTTTCAAGAAAGCAGTAGGCTTTATATTCTAATTCCATACATGGCAAAGGAATAAGAATTGCATCTATGTTTCAAATAACTTTGAGAAGATATTTGACCTCATTAGGTTGGTCAGTATTTGCTTGTATTTCTACTTACACCAATTTTAAAATTGAAATTCAGTCTAAAGTGTATCTGAGCTATAGGAACTTAGTTGTTAGATCTGTGGGGGACACCCCCCCCAAACATTCAACAAACATGGTGCCACCACACCACAATCTAACAGAATACATTAATGGTTTCACTAAACTCCAGTAATTGTTATTATGCTATTGAGAAGAGTCATCTCATGTTTCTATTACAAAGTGTTTGAAATCAAATTGAGTGATCAGGGCTTAGAATTAAATAACTAATTATTAGGCACTTTCAAATAAGTTGCTAGTAAAGTTCTAGCACCTTTTAGTCTTTTTCTGTTGTTCACATCAGGTGCTACGTAGAAGGAAATTCATAGAAGTAAACAAATCATAGTTGCATGCATCACCATGGTGAGTGTCAATATTAAAAACAAATATACACTAAGCTGTAAATCTGCTACTGTAGAAAAAAATTAGAATTCCTTTTCAGCTTGAAGAAAAAGATTTATTGATCCACAGGCTGCAGCCACTCCCTTGGAGGTTAACAGATATTGTTAAGGGTTGGACTCAATGATCCTTGTGAGTCCCTTCCAACTCAGAATGTTCTGTGATTTACCTCTGTACATCAAACTCTGACTCAACACTCAGTGTTATAACTGATAAGCTTCAAATAGACACAGGATAGGTAGAAAAGTTTTACTCTATATGGGGCAGATAGGTGCATACAAACTCCACCTCTTACCATGTTTTTTTCAAGTACTGAGTAGTCTGGATCTCAGATATACTTCTGCTCTTTCCTGTTGTGGCAATTTTCCTTGGTTTAATTAAGAATAATTTCAAGCATGCTTTATGTCATGCATCAAAACAAAGACCCACAAGACAATAGGTATTTCAATGCTGATTTTATACCTAAGAGTTGCTTATTAAGCAACACAAATTTTCAGTTGAAAATGCTGACTAGATTGTCAGCTGTTTTGCTGTTCTAATGAAATACAAGATATGCAGGATGAAGCACTGAAAGTAAAACTTGGCCCATGTTGCCATGTGCAGTCATGAAGATTATATATTTTATTTTTAGAAATGATAACTCAAGAAATAAACCACTTGTTTTCTCATCCTTTTGATGACCAAACTCCAGGTTTTGTATTACAGTCATGTGAATAATTAATGTGCAAATGAACATATTTGGCTTAATTATATTTAATTTACACTGCTCTCAAAGTTCTGTCAGTATGCTTTACAGACAGTGCAACTGAGAATAAGACATTCATATTTTACAGGACAACTCTTACCTTTGGAAGATATATTCCTTATTTAACATCTGCATCCAGGTTCCCTGAGTCCAGAGCAAAGCAAACTAAAGGACCTCTTAAGAGAACTTCACAAATGTCTAAGCACAGAATGAAAAGATCTCATTTACAGCAGCTCTTTCCAAACTTTAAGCTCTGCTGCAGTACCTTTATCTATCTCATATACTTGTACCTCAAACCGTACTTTAAAAATGTGCTATCTTTTGATAAAGGTTACTCTTCCCCATTTCACACTCGCAGAGATTTAAGAGGATCTGCCTCCCAAAACCTGAAGGGCCTAGGACACCCAACCTAATGGTCCAAGCATTTGTAGGCATTTGTGCTGTAGGGCCTCCTGACTTCTCACTCCCCTCTCCAGATCCTTTTTATCTGCACAGCTGCAGCTGAGCTGGGATTACTTCCACTTGTGTTTGGAAAAAGGGGAGAAACTTTCCTCTGTTGGAAAAACTACCTGAGCTAGATGTTCTCTTCTGAAGGGCTTTATTTACAGGAACAGTACAGATTTTTTTTTTCTTACTATATATGTATATCCACCAAGAGTCTCAAAACAGAAACCAGTTCTGTCAACCTTATTTTAAGCTAAAGCAAATGTACAAAATTTGGCTCTAGTGACAGCTGCCAGCTGCAGAGTGATCATCTCCCTTGGTAGGTCTCATGTTGTAGCTACAGAGGGGAACACAGAAAATGAGTTTAATTTTTCCACAGAAAAAAAGGCAAACAGAGGGGGAGGGATTCATGGAAGACTGTTTGTCTCTTACATGTCTTTTGTGGTTTGTAGATGGGACACTAGCTTGGCTGTAGACAATGGTGTACGAGCAGCAGCATCTAGCTGACTCTGAGCTCCTTGAAATAATTTCCTTTCTTCTGTAAAAGGTACTCTCTGCCATTGGGTGCTTTGGTGACCCTATCCAGCTGTCCCAGAGCTGGTGTGGAGGAAGGCCACAGTCAAAGCAAACTTGATCATCACCTCCCTTATTTTCTCCTGCTTTCTCCAGCTGTTTGTTCCAGCTGGATGTTTTGACTAAATCAAATAAAATCTCACTAGTGTGCCTGACTCAAAGCTGCCGCTAATGTAGAAAGTACATTTCTTTCAAAATACCAAATATATAAGCTTTGTTAATGATATATTTTTCTAATCAGCTGTTCCCAGTCCTTTGGCTGATTAAAGAGTGTAACTGTTTCTATGACTGTGTATGATTACAGGCATGGTGTTAATGGCTTTGGTAAGTTATTATATTGTTTGGGAATGTCATAGGAACTGTATATGACATCCTGCTTTTTCAGGGTGACTCTTTTTCCAAGTTATCCCTTTCTGTCATATTTTAATAATATTTAATAATTGCAACTTTTGTTTTATATCACCTAAGCTTCTAGATGAAAAGGGAGACCTCCCAGATATTAATAGCTGAATATACAATAATGACAATGTGAAGTTCATAGAATGTTCACTAGCAATTTATTTACATATTTGAACATGAAACAGTACTAAACATATGAACATTGGCAGTTAAGTCATACTTTGATAGAATGCACTCCAAAAAGACGCAGTTCATAAAATTTTGAGGATGAAAGGCATTTTAGAAAAAGAACAGCCAATTAGACATGTAGGACAAACACATGTCAAAGTGAACATAAAAAGAATAAAATGAACATCCCCCAAAATTCATAAGAAGTGAGAAGGAAGAGGAAGAGAGTTACAGTATGAGGAAGCATGGTTTCTTAAAGGGCAAATATATAACATCAGAAGACGCTGTCAAAAGTGGAAATCACTGAAATGAAGAATGCATTTGAGACATTATTTGTAGGACTATCCATACTCACATTTTGCCAATGTGCTGCTATGAAGAAAATAACCTCTGTAAAATTAACCACATTTTGTGAAGTAGGTATGGTTTCCAATACAGTGGCTTTCATGTAATGCCTTAATTTACAATTCCAATTCTGTATTTCTGCAATAGCCTACAGAAAACAGAATGGAAAGAACAGAAGGAAAATGTGAAATTCAGAAATCCCAAGGTCATTGCTATATCACTACAAGGGACCAATAACATAACATTTTCCTAATGCTGGTAAATATCCCAAAGATCTAAATTCACTGGGGTTTTGTGTTCGTTGTTTGGGGTGCTATTTAGATTGTTCTTTTACACAGAAACACATTTGACTCAATCAGCGAATAACATTTATCTGTATCTAATACTTCAGCTTTTGGGAAGCATAAAATGAAAATTGCTTGGCAGAGATAGAAAAGATGTTGGTTTTGGGGCAGCTGATAGCCCATGGTGAAGGAGCTTATATTAGCAGAGGTTTTTTTTTCATTCGGGTGAGCTTTTCCTCCTTTCCTTTAATTTGCACATGAAAAAAATCAATATTTCTGTGAACAGCTTGGACCAAAAGGAGACATTTATTTCAATAATAATCATACAGTTCTAAAGAACTGGGAGTAATACAAGTGGAGAAAACCTTTTAAAAGTAACCATGTAAAATGCATGGTTAAACCATAGGAAGCTATGACCTCCAGGTTTTTTTCTTTTTGTTTTCTGATTTTATTTTGAAATACAGCTGAAACTTTCAGGTTTGCAAGACCGAGTAATAGCTTTACATTTCAAGCAGAAAGATTTGGTATTTTTCCCAAGTGTTTGGCTGACTAACATATAAAAATCTTTTTTTGCCTTGATTGTATTTATTTCCAATTATCTTGAATATTCTAATACCATTAAGAATATAAAGTAAAATCTTAATGAAGCGAGACAACTTTAAAGAATGCATTAGGCCTGTGTTTGTATTTTATCTCGGGATGATTTCTATGTTAATTTGGAAAATATCCTTGAGGTAGGCATAATAAGACAAAAATCCTAGACAAGGGCTTGAATGGCTAGAATTTTAGTGCTCTTTTTTGTGCTCTCTTTCTGACTGAGTCTGGGATTATTTTTTGTTCAGGAATGTAGTTTCAGTAAAAGAAATAGTTCATTCTGTTACCCTTGGTCCCTCGTATACTCCTCTCAAATATTAGAGCATTGAATGAAATCTTTTGCTTCTGGCTCAAAAGCCTTAAATGCTGGGCTATGCCATGAAAGATGGCAATGCAATTAGTACTGGTTGGTGCTGACACATGCTTGTGTTGAAGGAAACAGCAGAAGCCATCGTTGTGTTTTACACGGAGTCTGACTATTTTGTTCTACAGGTGTGCTCTGAAATTAAGACTGCACAAAGCTTGGGCAGATGAATGCATAGTTTCTGGATTCCGTTGAAGTAAAACAAAACAAAACTTGCAGATGCTTAAACCTACAGGTAATAAACTGCCTCCAGTGGCCTGGAAGCAGCAGTTTAGCAATGAATTTTGCTTGTATAGATGCTATGTGATTTCAAAAAGCTGATGCCTCTTTTAGCTTCAGCCTTTATTGCTTGCTTAAAAGATGAGGTACATATCTGCAGGTTTTCATCTCACACAATTTATTGTACATATTTTGATTACCTACATTTTTACCCATCAGCTTTAATCTTCAGGTCTCTGAGAAAATACAAATTAACAGTTATTATTCCTTTTCTGACTTTGTAATTGCCCAAAATACTAAAACAAATAAATAGGAACTGATGAGTAGAATTCTAAGAAGGAATGATTATTATATTTCTGATCCATGGATGCTTTATCCAGGCATCATTTAAATGCCTAGTAGTTTGGCTTCCTCTAGGTCTGTATTTCTCTATCAATATATAAACCCTTTGAATCTTTTATTATAAAAGATGAATTGTTAACTGTGTGCTGAAGTAGTTTTAGCTTAAATAATTGCCTTCCAATAATATAGAGTATAATCCAAAATCCTAAAGCAGAAGGCATTCAGCATAAAGACCATCCACACTGAGCACAGCTAGAGGTACTCTGGTGTCCTTCCAGAATGTGGTAGGAAATTTGCACCTTTTAAAAAAGTATTTGTAACTTGCAATCTAAAAACATGGTAGGAATCCTTGCAAACATCTACTGGGTTTTAAAATCAGATAACTAGATTTTAATACTGCTGCAACCAAAACCAGTTACACTTTGTTTGAAGTGTAAAACTAGACAAGATTTTGGGATATCTTCCCAAGGCCATGGCACAACAATACTTATCCCAGCTAATGCAAGACTGGTTTACATGAGTCTGTGCAGCTCACAGCAGCACCTCTGGCGGCCTCATAGGCCACTGTCTGTGTTTTATCTACTCCATAAACACGTTTTGTCACTGCTGATGCTACATGTCTGCAATCACTGAAGAACTACAGTACCTGCATTTTTGTTACTGCAACCTTTTGTACTTCCACACAAATGTGTGGAGAGTTGAGGGCAGGTAAAAGGGCAGTCCCTGAGACAAGGATACTCCTGATGTGGTCATTATGAAACGCTGAGGAGAATGAAATGCCTTACGGCTGATCCTGTCCCAGAACTGAAGTGAGCTGTGCTTGCTACCCTGAATCTCTCTTGAAGTGTGTTTTCTCTTGAAACACCACTAGCCAAAAAGCACATGTGTTTTACGCCTTTCTCTAACCGCTCACTAGCCTAAGACATAACAAAGTAAAACTCAAACCCTACTGTATCGCAAACCCTGCAGCATTGAGGCATTGAGACCAGCACCTCTGCATCAGGGAGAAGGATTTACTTCTTTACATTGGACACAGTCGGGAAGGTGGCATTGCTCCGGGGACTGGCCCTGACATGTGGACCCCAGGATCCCAAATGTTCCCCTCCAGTGAAATCTAGCTGTCCCTCAGGGGGTCTGTCTGTGACCTTGAACAGCTTCTGACAGTGTAATGTCTCACAGCCAGCAATTTCCCTCCTTGTTTTTGGCAGTTTTGCATGCCATGGTCCATTTACATGCCCTGGTCAGGGCAAACATTTTATCCAGCAGTCACTCCACTTGCTGTGCAGCCTGACAGTGTCCACAGCCCAAAAGGGATGAGGGTACCGAGGTGCCTCTGAGTGGTCTCCAGAAAGGCTAGGGAGGGCCATGGACCCTGAAATGCCTCATTCAGCAGTTCTGGATGTGGGGAAACACAAGCAAAATTAATTATTATTTTATTTGAATTATTTTAAATTATTTTAATTAATGAATTTGTTTTCCAGCACAGATACAGTAATCCTTTTCTGAAATATCTGCAATCTAATCCATGATATTCTAGGAATTTAGGCAGCACTTGGAACTGCACCTCTATTAACTGCAAATTGTGAGAGGATTGTCCTTGCTGCTAATAATCATAATACATCCATCCTGAAGCTGGGGATGTGACTTTGATTTACTCATTCTGCAGCCTCATGAAACATATAACTTTGAAAGGAGACTGCTCAAGACACCATTTGTTTTTTTTGAGAAATGCTCTGGTATTGGATACCAGTCAGTCCCATGTTACTGTCTGGCTCACACTTGTAATTTCTTTCGATCTTTAATTTTGGAAATATTTCCCTATTAGAATCATCTTAAAGGCAAATATGCTCAGATAGGGAAATTAGAACATGTTTATCAATATTAACCTTGGAAAATGGAAGCTAAGTATTATAGCTTCAAAATTCTTATAAATGACTGAGGGACTAGATTGAATACCATAGAATACATTTTCTAAAGTTCTTCCTGGTAACTTGCAAATTCTAGGAAACTGGTAGAGTTTTGTGTGTGTAGACAAGGCAGTCATCAGGGAAGAGAAATTCAATAGATTTTTGGCAGTAATTCTCAAGTTTTAAAATTTGCTCATATGAATGAACGCTTCAAGACATTACATGAGCTACTTGCTCTTTCTGTTTCTGTAGAATCCCTTTCATTGACAAGTCTTGCAGGTCAAATCCATTTTAGGACATTTCCTCGTCAAGCAAGATATAAGTCTAAGTAATTTTTACCAAAGAACTTAAGATACAAAATTGTTTTCAAAGA
The DNA here is from genome assembly GCF_003984885.1 of Neopelma chrysocephalum. Classification (NCBI taxonomy): domain Eukaryota; kingdom Metazoa; phylum Chordata; class Aves; order Passeriformes; family Pipridae; genus Neopelma; species Neopelma chrysocephalum. Next base: position 23,319 of record NW_020927150.1, read on the forward strand.
TTTTCTTCATGGCTGGATCATTAAGTCATTATGTGGGACAGGCTAGTCTCAAAAATAATTTAAAATTATTTTTTTTTAGCTTTAAATGAATGTTGTGTTTCTTTTTGCATAAGATACTCATTCGGTCAGTTCATGTGGTTTCAGCCATGTGTTTTACTACATGCACTTTAAAAATGTTGCATCTCTGCACAGTGATGCACATCTTTTTACTTAGGGGCAAGTTTTTCTCCCCTGTTTATTTCCTTGTGAGGTGAAATAAAAAATATCACAAAATCCTTTGACAATCTCCCACCTTTAAGCAGTCATTATTCCCTGCATGCTTATTGCATGTACAGGATTGTTATTGTTTCTTGATAGCATCCACGTGTAATTTAGCAAATCCCAAAATGCTCTGAAACTTCTGACATGTTTGGAGAAAATGCAGCTGTGGGAAAGGTTTGGCTTGAAAAGCTGGTGTAGTACAAAAAAAAAAAAAAAGAAGCAGGCTCCACAAAGCAGACTTCATAAATCAGAGGTTTCATAGGTGAACTCTTCTGAGATACTGATCTAAAAAAAACCCTGAAGAAATTTGGCAGCTCCTTAGAGATGCAGTATTTAGAATAAAAGTGTAAACTATACTATTCTGGGAGAAAGAAAGGTAGAGTAATGAAAAAATCAGATTTAACCAGTGATTTTTGTTCTCTAGTGCAGGAAAGGACTGTACTGGAAATTTAAATGAAATCAGATTGCTGAAGATGAGTACAAAGATCAGGCATGTTGGCCAAAATCAAATAAGCAAAGAACAAAGATGAGGTGCCACTAGCAGGGGACATCAAGAGACAACAAAACATCAAATCAGACACACAATATAAAAAGAAAGGAAAGGGTCGGAACTGTGCTTACCTTTGAATGTCTCGTGAAGGCTCTTTAGCGTAATTGCATTTAAGAGTGTTTAATGTTCTTTATTTGGATATCTTCACTCAAAAGTTCAAGGTGATCAGCTGGCCCACATAAGAGCAACAAAAAGGGTGAAGAAGGTAAAGAATATTTTGGGGTACATATAAATAGGTCTAACATCTTCCTACTGCCCTTGCCCAATTATCTTCACCCTGAGGTGCCTTGAACATCTGGCTAAGTCAATTACAGAGTTTAATGATTATCTTTGCGAAAGATAAATTTAAATTTAAATTTGTGAAAGGGGAAGCTAAAAACTATGAAAATATGCTGAGAAAAAAATAACGTAAGAGCTTTAGTGAGTAATTTTCTCTACTTTCTCAAAATAGAGATCAAAAGGTAACTTGATATATAAGCACTTTCCTGCCAAGTTACTTTTGCTGGGTACTAATGGGATATTTAGCAGAAGAAGATGAAATATGAAACAGCAGTTAAGAGCTGAAAGCCAGACAAGTGTAAACAAGAAATAATGCATGGCTTTCTAATAATGAGGATAGTTAATCAGAAGAATAAATCACCACAGGAAACACCATATAAACTATGCTTTGGTCAACACACATATAATTTGGGCTCATTTGGGGGAAATTTCTGTAGAATTATGTGTGCTATATTCCCTATTCCGCACAGCTATTGCTTGTGGACTCAAAACCTGTGAAATTCTTCTAATTTATCCACATGGACAAAAATAATATAAGTACACTTCCCATTTGGAACAATGATGGCACACAGGAGCCCTAGATTACACCTCAGAATAGTGAATATACATTTATTACTTATTGACTGATCAGAATTTGATGACTTTCCAGCTAAGACATGGGTACTTTTTTTGAATTACAATCAGCTTATAAAAGCCAGAAATATTATTTGTCGAGTACACATATATAGTTTGTAGCACGGCAAATACTGTAATGTAGAATCGCATTCATCCACAGATGCTGTGTAGATGCTACTGAGAATATGGAAAAATTCTGCTCCTGTATTTTAAAGAACGAAAATATCATAATGTTCCCCCCCAAAGTGCCATGTTTTTCAGTGCAGAATTTTGAAGTCCTTTTCATCAAAAGTCCAATCAGTATGTGAAACTGCAAGTTTCATAGGACAACAAGCTAAAGTTTAGTACAGTCCACATAGCAGTTTTGTGGGTATTGCTACTCAATAGTTCAAAAGAGTTGTCAATTAAAAGTGTGAACAAGAAATGAAGAAAAGATAGGGCCATCTTCAGGTGTGAATGTGTAATATATTTGGAACCAGCAGGCAATGCTGGTGTAAAAATAGAACAACACAACTTTAATCAAGTCACAATAGAGCTATTGAAAGTTTGCTTTGAAGCAGAATTTACCATGACAAGAGCTCTGACAATGCCTTTTAACCAGACCACTGAGGCAGCAAGAAGTCTCTTTTCCCTTGTATATACTTCAAGTAGGTAAAGGTTGTGCTATGACAGCATGATGAACACAACACCAGTTGAGCCAAAGCTTGTGACTTCAAGAGAGTGGTTCCTTCCCCTAGAAACAGTCAACAAAACCTGTTTATTTCAGCAAAGCTCCTGTGTATTGCAGCTTTTCCTAAGATGAACTATGGGTAATGGTCAGACCAATCAGGTTTTGTTTTCTCTCTTCATCACAAGTTCTTGAGAATGAGACCAAAGGAAGTTGAAGCAATCAAGTAGTATATTTCATTGGTTTTATGTTTGTTTGTTTCCCCCCCACCACTTTGGCAGGTGCTATTTGCAGAATATTTAGTAAGCTGGCAAGGAAATTTTTACTTGAACATCACATTAATAATAGTCAGCAGGTTTGACAAACCTTTATACAGATAGAGGAACTAATTTATTTGTCTTTGGTACCATACATAAACCTTTATAAATGCTTTACTGCTTGTAAGTGATATTGCAGACTTCCATTTCAGTAGGGGTGCACTACTCTTATCTCTGTCCAAAATCATTTGTATTTCCTTGGGACACAGACAGATCAAGCACTACATATAGAAGAAACAAGTAATGCTTTCCTGTCAGTCTCCACATTTTAATTTTGTTCAAGTTCCACTTTTGTGTATAGTTTGAAAAAACCAGCAAATTTCAGAGGTTATAAATGCCTTTTTCATACATCCATGTATTGGTAAATGGAAAATTTGAATAAAATTCTGTGTAAGTAACAACCTCTCTTTCCATTTATTTGAAGGCTACAGTTTTGTCAAAACACTGCATTAAACTAATAAGCAGTTTCAAACGATCAATGAAAGCCAATTAAATGTGACTCCACATTTCTAGACAACAAGCAGAGAGTTACATTTAAATTGAAATTTTATTCAGAAAAGATATACGCCCCTCTTCCACATGGCCTATAAAATTTACTGGGTACAATATGCCCCATGCAGATTGGCAGTTCCCTCTCTGTAGGGGCACAAAAAATACAATCAGCAGGCACTTCAAAAGCTCTGAAGTGTGTTAGTACAATGTACTTTACCGTATTTCAAGATCAGCAAAATGGCACGTGACATAGTAGCTGATCATTCAAAATCTCCCCATGTGGCATGGCCAGTGATTATGTGCTGCATATCCCATTTCCTTTGCCACCCTGAGACTCACTAGTGATGAGAACAAGGACACTGTGGAAGATGCAGCATGCCACAGGCATACAGAAAACATTTGCCATTACTAGTATGCTTCAGGTCCTCAGACTCCTACTGTTGTGTGATGTCCACTGGTTTTCATAAGAGTGCATGAACTTTCCATAGCATCTGCATGAAGCCCCTCTTGCAGTCACTGCATTTGTTAGTCCTATTAGAGGGGCATTGAGCCAGTTAATGTATGCCACCTTAAACAGATCCAGGTCTTCCCCCTCACAGTAGGAGTGTAAATACAAGTGCAGGCAGTGCAGTAGGCCTGGGCACAGTTCTGAGACTGCCTATGAAGCTCATATGTGACTGACATAGTTTCTTTGACTAAGCCATCAGGGGAAGTCCAGTTGCCCTGTAAAGATCCCGAGAGCAATACCTAGAAGGGTTCCTATCACCACTGCAGGGACTAGAGGTGAAACTGAGTCACATAATCCTGACTAGGCTCTAAACCTGGATTTTTCCAAGGAAAAGGTATTGGATCAATTTAGAGGTTTTATCCAGAGAATTTGATTTAGCAACAAATAGAGCTGAGCCAAAAAATTGTGCCTAGCAGACTTCCTAGCAGCCCTGGTTATTTATGTATAGGAACAATGGGAAGACTATTTCTTTGTACTGACTTGTATCAATAGCTCCTCCTTTTTCTCTCTCTCTCTCAAAAAAAAAAGCAAATTAATGGAACAGAGAAAGTTAATTCATGTATTCCAGCTTTAGGCACCTAATCTAGATGTCCACAATAGGAACCTCATGTTCCTGTGTTTCCAGTGGAATTTACAAGGTTTATTCTATATTTCTTCATTCTATTGGGAAGCTCAACTGCCTATAGGGAGCTGTGATATGGTGCTTAGAGTTACCTTCTATATGCACTCCCAGAAGCTCTAAACAGCCATTATAAAATGCTGGAGACTGATGAAGAGTGTAAAGTAAAATATAACTATGTTTACATTTTTATTCATATTCATTTGTAAGTCTGCCAGACTGCTTTCAATTTGGCTCAAGTTAATCTGTTTGATGAAAACAACTATCTCGGTATTCCTAGCATGTTTCTTCTTTTTTTATTCTCTCCACCTGTGGCCTCCTTTATTACATGCCAGATGTATTTTCCTGAAGAAAGAATTGCTGTTTAGCAAATATTGCAATCTTCTTGTATTGGAAACGGTACAAGCTCTTGTCCAGAACTACGTTTAAATCAAGCATATTGCTTAAAAAAGATCAACTGAGTTAACTTTGAAGTTCTTTTCTAAATATACATTCACTAGTATAACTTACTCAAGTTTAGGTTTTAAAATATTTAGGTGCACATAATTATTTTAACAGCAAGTAATAAAAGAATCTAAGAATAACAATGCTTTGGTTTATATTTTATTTTTAAGAATAATTGGCTTCTGGGTGTTTATATCTTCACCTGCCTTGCACTGAATCTTTTTCTGATTACACCTGTGTGCTTTCATCCTCTCAGTGAGAAAGTGTGCAGTAGGTACATTTAAAAAAAGCATATTAAGTAATATTCAAATTTATATGGTTCACTTAAGTCTCTACGCTTTGATAAAAGCAACATGTAATTTTTATTTTAAGTTTTCCCCTGAATTGTTTGTATTTCAAATATTTGATCTTGCTTAGACTCAGTAGTAGTAAAGAGAAAGAGAAGCACATGCTTGTTTACCCTGAAATCTGCAGCTTTCCATGATATATGGGATTGTATACAATCATATTTTCCAATTGTTTAGGCACTTTTCTCATTGCATTTCTAGCTATTAGTCATGGTAGCAACATTACAAGTAGAAATGATGGTTAAAATAGCAGAGATGGAATGTAACTCATGGAGGAAAAATGCTATCATCAGAGTACATCTGAAGTGTAAGAGTTTGTTCAACATCAAGATACCACTTTCCAGTGAATTAATTATGCTGCTGCAGTTCCAGTAGTCCCAGGGAATGTCAAGATGGATTTTTAAAGAGTGATCACATTGTGTTCTTATTTATTTCTTACACAGACTTATGTGCGCAGGCTTTTTGGAGGGTTCATGGCTGATTACCCACGCAGATTCCAATGATGAAAATTTATGTTTTTTTCTTTTTTTTGGAAAGGGGGTGGTGTGGTGTGGGAAAACCTACAAGGGAAAAAGAAAACAGAAAGGAGAAACTGCCCAATGGCTACCTGGGAAGAGAAGCAGCAGAGCCTCCAAGGCAGATGTCCCCATTGGGTGTCCGCTGCAGTGTGACATGTCTCCACACTGTACTTTTCACACAATAACTGCACAGTCTCTGCCAGGACCCATTCAGAGCAGGTGCAGGTATTTTATACTAGTTTGCTGTTCAGTTCCTTGTTGGGTCCATCTGCGTAAATTACGAGTAGGAAAAAGCAGGGGAAAAAAAGAGCAGCTCTCACATTTGTGGCAATTGCTTCCCATAAGGGCCCACCATAGTAAAAGTATTAGGGTGTGCTTGAAAATATATTGGGGGTCTGCAAACTTAGCCGAGGAAATTTTTTACTTAAAGAGTTGCAATGAGTCCCCTGTCGATTCCGGAGGGGGTTTGGTATGGTTTTTTTGGTCCCCCATCTCATTTCTTTCTTTTTTTTTTTTAGAACACACAATTTAAGTACAAGGGATTGAATGAATGAAGAAGATTATATCTTGTGCAATACCTTTCCTGCATGGGAAGTTATACAATTATGACTTTGATCCTGCAATCAGATTGGCGGCATGAAATTCCAGCTAGCACATAGTTGAGCAACAATACAAAATTGTAGAACTGGGAAATGGATTTGTGTTGGACTGTTCTTTAAAGACAGCACAGCACTCCTCTGCACAGACATTTTGCTCAGCCAATTCATTCTAAGACTGAGAAAAAGTCATCAAGAAAAGTCACTGTCTTGTCTGTCTTTCAGTATGCTGGACAATCACCACCGGTAAAGATGGACAATCAGTGTTTATTGATTCATTCATCATTCTTCCAATATTAAAAGCAGTTAATTAAATTCATGTTAGTTTCATTTTCTTTTAAAATATAGCATAATAATAATTATCCTAAGGAAGTAAAAAAGGCTCCTTGGTAAAGGAATTTCAGAGATCAGTTTTATGAACTCAGGAAACACTGATTTTTATTACATTATTCCAACAGAAAGATAACAAGTATGTTGTCATGATGTGCAAGACTAATTGAAAATAGCGCCCCAACCTTCTCACTGAGATTATTTCTCTAATTTTATTACCATCTCAGGAAAGACATGGTGCTGTTATTCTTTTTTTTTCTTTTATTTTTGCTTATACCTGTCTTTTCTGTAGAATCTTTTAATTATACACTCTTTTCTTGCCTCCGCATACTCTATAGATTTTCTTATTGATCAAAAATCAACCCAGAATGACTCAATCGTAATGACTTTGATTCAAATCCTTTACCGTGATCCAGCTCCTGGGTTTAGTGGTAGTAGATTCAATTGGACCTCATGACTCCCCTGTTCACCTTAAAGAAAGTGAGAGGGGAAAAAAAGAAAGCACTTTAAGATTGTTTCAGGATTTTAGCATTTTTCTGCTTAACATCTTCCTGAACTCATGTTGTTTTTAATAGAGAACCACAAAATATTTAGTTATTTCATAAATACAGAATACCATGTGTCTCAGGCTGTTATGACAATGAAACTGCTGAGAATATGGCTTATGAAAAACTACACTGAACTGGTAACAGTAAAAAGATTCAGCATCTAATGTTAAATATTAATCACTTTTAAAATGTAGGCAAATTAGTTTTCACAAAATAGCTGATATAAATAACTCACACTGACTAATAAATATTCCAAGGAAATTATAATTTAATGCAATTTATCTTCCAAATGAATGGAAAACATTTTTTTAGCTTTACTTGAATTTCACAGATAATATTATTCCTTTTTCGTTCCTCAAATTTTTTTATACTTGTGGTAAGCTAGAATGGGTATTAAAAACTCTATCTCTTCTTTTTATTATAATTTTGAGTAATAATCCACATCATTAGCCTAACTTAGCATTTCTTTAGTCTGGGTAGTGAGGTTAATGTCGAGGAAGAAGACATCAACACTAAGAGTTGTTTACATACTTTTAGTATTATGGAAACCTAAAATAAAGGCAGTATTCTTGTGCTTAGTTAAAAGTGTATGCTAAATAGCACCAACATATCCTTACCTTGACATGCAAGTGATGTGATCTCAGACCACAGAGAAAGTATGAAAAAAAGGGTACAATATCCCAAATCCATCTAGAACTTCAATACAAACTTGAAGGGGCATTAAAAAGCAAATCCTTTTTAAAACACTTTTTGCACACTTTTTGTGTATATTGACATGTAAAGCCATTGGAGAAGAGTAATTATATTTGCAACTTTTGCAGGGAAAGGACTGAAGGAAACCATTTTCTAATCAGTGTTTCCTTCAGTGTGGCTCTGGTATTCCTTGCAATGATGTTTCCCTTGTATTTTCTGGACAATTGCTGCTTTGAGTCATTGACGGTGTTGTTCATATGATTTAGTGGCTATCTCCCAGTTTTAGATCTTTAATAACTGTTTAATGCACGATGTCTGATATCAGAATGTACTTTAACAGAGTAACTTCTGGTAATAGACATAATCAAAATGAAAGATCATGAATCAGCAATGTTAAGCATCTGATAATTGTCTGAATATTGTTAAATCTAAAGTAATTATGTTAATTTTGATTAACTTTCCTTCGATTGGTATGTAAATAATGGTTGCGGCTTTGAAAAGTATTTAATTTTGCCTCTAATAGACAGCTACTGATATCACCTAACACTTTAGGTAGTAATGCAAGTACATCCTCAAGCAGTCTTTGTTCCTGTAACATTACCCAGCTACAATAGGCCGAATGGGGAGTACTGACGTGGGTCCTTAATAAAACTGTTAGTTGCTCTCATGATGGCAAGTAGCAGCTATTTCTGATGAAGTTAAGAAAATCAATCTCCCATTCTACTCCCTAAAACCTTCCATGACCTGCACCAAGGGAGAACAAGAGGTAATATGCATTTTGCAGCCTAGCCACTGGGTTCAGTGGACAAAAATACTAGCCTCAAAGCCTTGTGCTTTTGGTTGATGGCCACACCAACTGTTTTTCTACCATCTGCTTAGGGAAATAGAAATTCAAGCTCTGTTTCAGAATCCTGTTGAAAGTTACCCAAAGATTTAAATTTTGCTAGACAAATTTAGATAGTGTAGAACAAAAATGCTCCTGGGTATATGAAGCAACCTTACAATGTAATACAGTTTCTTGGTAAGTGATCAGAATGAAAGTAGCCTGTATTTTCCAGAGGAGTATTTTTTCACACACGCCTACACAATGGCACAGACAGATATTTGTGATAGGCCCAGAGGTAGCTATCAAATCCATATTCATTATTTTATGTAGCTGAGGTGCTGCAGTTTTCTTCAGTTCACTGGTATATAGCAATGATGACTACCTCCTTCAGATGATATCTTCTAGACCTATTGAAAGAATGGTCACAGTTATCCCAAATTAGTTATTTATACAGCAACAATATGTATGTTCTTACTAGAGTGTTTGATTAATTTTGCAATCAACTTAGCTCAGTAGTGTATGATACATTGGTAGCTGGAATGGGCTAAAAATCCAGTACCTAAATATGGCTTCAAAGGGAAAGAAAGAGGATTGATTTCCTATTTTCTGACTCAGGCATGGGCAAGTATGCACATAGATAGTATATGATCAAAGCTTGTTATCATAACAGATGAACAGAAAGAATTCTGGTTTGAAGTTGTGAACTACCCATCTATACCTCAGCCCTATCCTTGGTTTTGCCAGATTTCAAGTACATTCTACTTATGTTATAATTTCTGTTACATAAAGGCAAAGGAGATGAGGGTCATTTATTTATACAAGTTTACTCCATTAAATCACTTCACTGAAGTAGCACATGAAAAATATACTGATCTCACAGTGCTGTAGAATGCATTAGTATGTCGTTAAAAGCAAAGAGAACAAAACTACAGTTCAATGATTTGAGCAGTCAGACTTGCAAAAATCATCTCAAATGGGTATTTTTTTCCTTCCCATTATAACTTTTCCACTGAGCCATTAATAGATTTTCAGTCCCCAAAGATTTTCTTATAATTAACATAAAGTTTGGCCAGGAGCAGGAAAGCTGCTTTCTCTTTGTCATCCAAAAATTCTGTTTAAAGTCTCTGACATTTTTCTGGCCAAGTCAAGGGACTGAAATGAGAGAAGATAAAACTCCTGTCCTTTCCATTTTCCTCTGAATTTTTAGCTACCTGCTAAAAGTTTCTTGCACTCTCGAGACTCATTTAATGTTGCTCATAAGTGTTCTCTTTTTTTCATTCTGGGGACAAACCAGTGCATGTTAACTTCTCTTAATTACTGCAGACTTCCCCTAAAACAATGAAATCCCCTTCTCGATTGCTATATGCATACCTAATAAGATGAGTTTACACAGACACCTTTTCCTATTTTTTGCTGCTTTTTGCATCTTTCTCTTTTCATAGTATTTTGTCTGTTGATAAAAACTTGTTTTCCGTTTTCCTTGTCACCTGCACAAGTGTTATATCTTGCCATCTTTATCTGAACAGGACTCCTCTTTGGTTTCAGCGATGTCTCTATCTACCACACCAGCCATGTAGAAAGTATCTTTCAGGCCAGAACCCTTTTTTACCTACACGAAACCTTAAAGAATCTCCACATTTTCCAACCTTGTTTCCCCATCTCCTTTGTTCTTACAGCCAGAGGAAAAAACAAAAAATGATTTAAATGTGGTGCCATGCAGTTCATGGTTCTGAGACTGAAAAAGGCAAAAAATTTTCACCATGTAACCAACAGAGGGTTTGCTTATGCACTAAAATGACAAAGACCCTCAGTTTTGGCAATTTACTATAATGATGGTCAGGTATCGTATACTCGTAGACGAGTCTGCGATGTGAACCAAGAAATCTTAGTGTGAGATTCATGCTACTGTGTCTGCCAGATGTGCTGATAATAATTTGAATTGCGTTTAGCAATTACATCTGTTTCATTTTGTAGTAAAATAGAGATAGTTGTTGTAGGTGATGAAGACTTCTGATGTATGCAGATAGTTATGATTTATGCTTTATTTTGGTGCAAGAATGAACACAATTGCAAGAACCTCAGCCAGAAATATTCAGGCACTTTCATTCTTGAAATGAAAGACTAATTTGAATGAACTCAACTGACTCCATGGAAAACGTATAATCATATTTTGAAGAACTAAATTATAATCTCACTGATTGCTATAATATGGTTGGGACATAAAAGATTTTCTTTCCCGGTATTCACTTTCTTTCAGACGCTGAATCTAGCCTGACTGCACTTAACAGCATTTCTCTGCTAACAAAGATGAAGAGTTGCAACAAACATTTATATGAAAATATTTTTACATAACTCGTATTTTAATGTTTATTTGTTTATGTCCTGAGTTCTTCAAATGATATAGAACTGTTTGCATGCTTCAAGTTAGACATATACTGCAATATACAGGGTTGTGCATAATACTCTGATTTCAGGTCATAAAACAATGTTATGAAAATGCACTTATTGCACCATTTGTCTACCCAAAGCTAGTATTATATTCTTTATTTGCATATATTTCATTATATAATTTAATAAATTTTACTATGAAAAACACATACTAAGCAACTCTAGCAATTTTTATTCATCAACTCCCCCAAAGCAGATTTCAGGTCACATATTGGCTCTATGCAAGGTGGGCTTTGAAGATAACTATTTAATTTTCTCTTCCTTTTCTCTTGACCTCATTGAAATATGGGAAAGCTTAGCATTAAAAAGTGCATAGCTAAGCAGCTGCATTTTAACACCATGTTTTGAAATATGGTATAACACCAGCACAGTAAGAATAAATGGATTTAGAGTCTATACTTTTCAACACTCCCTGGCCCCCTCAAAGAAGTATGTTAAATGTAGGATTTATGCACGTAAAAACCAATTTTCACTCCAAAATAAATTCTAGTTCCCAAGGTGAAATAAAAAGCACTCTCTAACAAACTGTCTTGCTGCTTATTGGATGTCTAAGGGTACAGGACACTTAGCAGAGGGTCCAGAATATTATTGAACTATTCTCAGAAGTTATTGACC